>NC_135621.1:18151060-18454090 GCF_053574225.1 Canis aureus
TCTCTGTCAAATAAATAAATGTCAAAAAAAAAAAAAAAAATAAGAGTCTCATTCTCTAATTTTCTAGATTGATATTTTAGTTACAGCAGACATAAAGAACATTTCAGGTACTGGATATTTTCCTTATATGCCACAGATTCCTTTATGGAAACCACCAACATTATTCAGAGGTAAAATGTTATTATTAAGGAAAGTTTCGGATATCGTGTAATGTCATGTCAACAGTTGGGGAAATGGATGGGAACAGATTAAACCAAAAGGGAAATCAATTAAATTTTAAACCTTTGAAAGGTAAATGTATGCTCTTTTAGGAGATTTTTTTTTCTTCTTTCCTTAAAGACCTCACTCATTTATTCATGAGAGAGAGAGAGAGAGAGAGAGAAGGAGGGAGAAACAGGCTCCATGCGGGGAGCCCGACGCGAAACTCTATCCCGGGTCTCCAGGATCACACCCTGGGCAGAGGCTAAACCAATGATCCACCAGGCGTCCCCTCTATTAGGAAATTTTATTTTAAAATGTGCTGTGTATAAAATAACAGGATACAGATGGTATGACTTTTAAAACCTATACAACTGTAGTATAGTCAACAACACCTCTACAAACCAGAGAGCCAGCCAATTCTGGCATTTCTTTCATCTGAAGACAAAAAACAAAAACAAAAACCCACATTATTCAATTCAGTTTTAACAATCAGCTATGTTGAATTGTTGACTTCCACGGGCTAAACTATGTAGATCTTTTGCTTCTCAACTAAAATAATCACCAACTTCCTCAACTATAAATATTAAAAACCATTTTAAAATATACTTTTTAAAGATTTTATTTATTTAGTCATGACAGCTACAGAGAGAGAGGTAGAGACGCAGGCAGAGAGAGAAGCAGGCTCCATGCAGGGAGCCTGACATGGGACTCGACCCTGGGTCTCCAGGATCAGGCCCTGGGCTGAAGGTGGCACTAAACCACTGAGCCACTCAGGCTGCCCTTAAAATGTATTTTTAAACAGAGTTTTTTTAATAAGAGAGAGAGCAAACAGGGGAGGGGCAGAGGGAGAGAATCTTAAGCAGGCTCCATGCTCAGCACAGGATCTGATGCAGGGCTTGATCTCATGACCCTGAGTAGGGACAAGAGTCAGACACTTAACTGATGGAACCCCCCAGGTGCCCCTAAATGTATTTTTTCATGAATAAGTATTGTTTTGTTTATATTGCCAAATACCTAAGAATGTCCACAATAGCTGGATGATTGTTGCTATTCTTTAAAAAAAAAAAAAAAAAAAAAAGCCAAGTGATTTTATATTTCAAATCTGTTTGTATCAGTCAGGATTCTCCAGAAAAGCACCAACAAAAAGAGAGACACAGACAGAGACGGAGAGAGAGGAGGTTTTAAGGAACTGGCTCACACAGTTGTAAGCTGGCAAGTCTGCATCTGGCAGGGTAGAGATTCAAGTAAGAATTGCTGTTGCAGCCTTGAGTTTGCAGTCTTGGAAATGAGGCGGCATTTCTATTTTGCAATCGGATTTCCTTCTTCAGGAAATGGCAGTCTTTGCTCCAAATGCCTTCAACTGATTAGATGCAGCCCACCCGCATTATGGAGGGCAATCTGCCTTGAAGTCAACTGATGGTAAATTTAACAATATCTAAACACCTTCACAGCAAAAGCTAGATTAGTGTTTCATCAAACACTTGCCACCATAGTCTAGCTACAGTGACACATAAAATTAACCATCACACTATGTGCCGTCATGTATGTGGAACTGTTATATTTTTAGTAAACTATTGCTATTTAACTATTGCACTGTAAAAATTCAAATCCAGGGATCCCTGGGTGGCGCAGCAGTTTAGCGCCTGCCTGTGGCCCAGGGCACAATCCTGGAGACCAGGGATCGAATCCCACGTCGGGCTCCCTGCATGGAGCCTGCTTCTCCCTCTGCCTATGTCTCTGCCTCTCTCTCTCTCTCTATCATGAATAAATATTTTTTAAAAATTCAAATCCATAATTCATTACTCCTTAGCTTGCAGTTTGAAACAGGCTAAAGGTAAACTGACACATATACATACACTTTGTATTTTTTACTACTGTGTTGTCTTCACAAGATTTTTTTAAATCACACTTTTTCATGAATAATTAAAATATCCTGATTTTTAATATAATCACCTCCTTATCTTCTTCAGACACCTTATTCATCCAAAAGCATGTTTCCTTAAATCAGATTAACTTAAATTCTACAGAACACATAAAAAATGAATTTTTATAGGATTCTATCCTCTGATTTTGAAGAAATATTTCTCAGCATTTTAAATCGGCACTACTGTGGGAACTCGCACGTAGTTGTAGTTCTCAGAAAAGGGGGTCTCTATTTGCAGAGTTCTCTCTGCTGAAGTTGTGAACGGAGGCTAGGTGGGTGAAGTGCCTGCCTCGGCCTTATTTTGTAGGGTCCCCTCATTGGCAAGAAGAAAAACTTCTGGGTCAAGGGGTTGTCTTTTCTATTCCTATGATCATAAATAACAGACTCTTCCTAAGGCATGTTGGGAGGCCTGACATCACTAGCAATTCTTTTATTCTGAGAAGATCTTGTAAGAACAATAGAGGTCTTAAGTAACCCTCCTATTTCATTCAGTTTGCAATTCCGACACAAACTGCTCTGGGTTTGGCCTTTTCAAATCACTAAGGGCAGTTAACTCAGGATTTAAACAGTGAATTGTTTTGGGGGGGATCCTCTCGTCTTACTAGGCTATGTTTGAAATTTCCACAAATTTGGATCCTCTCGTCTTACTAGGCTATGTTTGAAATTTCCACAAATTTGGTTAATCACTTGGAGGTAAAGTAATCAGATATCTGGGCCAGGTTTATCTCATTCTTACCCCCTGGGAAGGATCATGAACAGATGGTTTAAACAGTAGTCTCTATAGTTTTTTGATTATGCATCCCGAACATAAAAAAATATATATATTGTAGGGTGGTCAACAGTCCTGGTTTGCCTGGGACTGAGGAGTTTTCCAGGACATAGAAAAGCACACTAAACACAATAACAGGGCATTCCCCCTGGTGGCGCAGCGGTTTAGCGCCGCCTGCAGCCCAGGGAGTGATCCTGGAGACCCGGGATCGAGTCCCATGTCAGGCTCTCTGTGTGGTGCCTGCTTCTCCCTCTGCCTGTGTCTCTGCCTCACTCTCTCTCTCTCTCTGTCTCTATGAATAAATAAAGTAAAATCTTTAAAAAAAAAAAAATAACAGGGCATTCCCTAACAAATCCAGAAGCTGGTGACCCTATACGTGAATCAAAAGTATACATGTGTCATTTAATTACATGTATTATGTGTACTTTTCATAGAGCAATATATATTTTAAATACACAAAAATTGAACCTGAAAGCGGTGACATAATAATAAATAAATAATATATAAAAATAATAAATAATAAAAATAAGTGCTAAAGAGAGGTTTATTTCAGGAAGATGGTATGAATCAACTGCTGCTGTTTGTACTTGTGTCTTTACAACTATAATTAATCTGCAATTTCCTGTCAGCAAGACATATGATCATTTTGTAATGGTTGCCTTAGTCAAAACCAGGTAATATATTCTGGAATTAAATCTATGCAGGTTCATACACGGCAGCAAAAGAAAAAAACAAATCCCATAATAATCACTCCCTGTACAATTCCCATTTTTCCTCAGGAAAGCCAAATACCACTTGCCAATGCTCTGTCAAAAAATGCTAAGAACTCATCTGCACACGTTGGATTTGCTCCTTATCAAAATAATTAAATATGTATTAAAAATGCATAATGTGTCTGACACCATGCTAAGGGTTAAAGATTTTAGTCCTTGTGACTATAAGTAAAAATATAAGTAAAAATGAGATAGCAGTTATTAATAGCATTAATTTAATAATAGTAATACCTCAGCAAGGTTTACAATGTGCCAAGTACTAAGTGCTTCACATATAATAATTATATAATCCTCTTAATAATCCTGTGAGGTAGATGCTATTAAAATTTTCATTTCTTGAACTACTAGAAAGTTTAGACATATTTTTATAAATTGCATTCAGATTTACAAATATAATTTTGAGAGTTATTAAGCTAGTGTGAGAGAATGCTGTCCTTCGGATAAGGATTCCTAGGAGTTATTGCATAAATATGACCACTCTAAATAAATACTGACCTCAAGATACAGAACTAATGTAAATTTAAGATTCAAAATTTCATATAAATATTACTAGATTTATATTCAGTTTTATGGCTTTGACTTTTAGAGAGAAGCCAATTATATTTTAGTTTCTGAGGCCCAAACTCATCCTGGAAGCTGGTTATATACAGTACATCATATCTATATGTGAAAATAATTTATGCAGCATGAAATTTCCAGTACAGTTCCTGGCTTTTCTTTTCTTTTCTTTTGTCAATTGCCTGCTTATCTCCTTCATTTATTTTTCTAATGGTCCTATTCATTTTCTTAAGAATTTTAAATGATTTCTAAATGTGCCTTAATGGCACACTGGTGATTTTAATCCTTTGACATTTATTTATCAAATACCTTTCTCAGTTGTCCTCTCTTTACATTTTAATGAACTAAAGTCTATCTTTCCACTTTCAAATGGTGCCTTTTATATGTACCACCATTTTGGTCTTTTCTTATAACATTTCTCATGCACCATTATCATAATTTGAATTTTTGAATTACAGAAAAGATCAATCAAGTGAAGACTGATAAAAAAGTGAAAGAGTAAGAGTAAAGTAAAAAACATTATGGGGATCCCTGGGTGGCGCAGCGGTTTGGCGCCTGCCTTTGGCCCAGGGTGCGATCCTGGAGACCCGGGATCGAATCCCATGTCGGGCTACCGGTGCATGGAGCCTGCTTCTCCCTCTGCCTATGTCTCTGCCTCTCTCTCTCTCTCTCTGTGACTATCATAAATAAAAAAAATTTAAAAAAAAAAAAAAAAACATTATGTCTCCCCCAATAACAACTCTATGGACAACAAAATAATACATATCAGTATCTTTAGCCTTTTTTGCATGATCATTCTCACGTGCACATTAAAAAGGTTTTTTTAAAACTTGCTAGTTTTCATCAATATCAGAGTGTAGAATTAGAGTACTGTTTCCCTAAATTTTTTTTTTTTTTGCGTTTTCCAAAATTACACATTTTTGTATAATTTCTTATTGGAGTTCAATTTGCCAAAATATAGCATAACACCCAGTGCTCATCCCCTCAAGTGCCCCCTCAGTGCCCATCACCCAGTCACCCCAAACCCCCACCCTCCTCCCCTTCCTCACCACCCCTTGTTCCTTTCCCAGAGTTAGGAGTCTCTCATGTTCTGTCTCCCTCATTTCTCTCCTTTCCCTTTTAATCCCTTTCACTATTTTTTATATTCCCCGTATGAATAAAACCATATAATTGTTGTCCTTCTCTGATTGACTTACTTCACTCAGCATAATACCATCCAGTTCCATCCACGTCGAAGCAAATGGTGGGTATTTGTCGTTTCTAATGGCTGAAGAATATTCCATTGTACACATAGACCACATCTTCTTTATTCATCTGTTGATGGACACCGAGGCTCCTTCCACAGGAGCTACTGTGGACATTGCTGCTAGAAACATGGGGGTGCAGGTGTCCCGGCGTTTCCCTGCATCTGTATCTTTGGGGTAAATCCCCAGCAGTGCAATTGCTGGGTTGTAGGGCAGATCTATTTTTAACTCTTTGAGGAACCTCCACAGTTTTCCAGAGCGGCTGCACCAGTTCACATTCTCACCATCAGTGTAAGAGGGTTCCCTTTCTCCACATCCTCTCCAACATTTGTTGTTTCCCGTCTTGTTAATTTTCCCCATTCTCACTGGTGTGAGGTGGTATCTCATGGTGGTTTGGATTTGTATTTCCCTGATGGCCGGTGATGCGGAGTGTTTTCTCATGTGCTTGTTGGCCACGTCTAGGTCTTCCTCTGTGAGATCTCTGTTCATGGCTCTTGCCCATTTCATGATTGGATTATTTGTTTCTTTGCCGTTAAGTTTGATAAGTTCTTTTATAGATCTTGGAAACTAGCCCTTTATCTGATATGTCATTTGCAAATACCTTCTCCCATTCTGTAGGTTGTCTTTTAGTTTTGTTGACTGTTTCTTTAGCTGTGCAGAAGCTTTTTATCTTGATCAAGTCCCAATAGTTCATTTTTGCTTTTGTTTCCCTTGCCTTCCTGGATGTATCTTGCAGGAAGTTGCTGTGGCCAAGTTCAAACAGGGTGTTGCCTGTGGTCTCCTCTAGGATTTTGATGGATTCTTGTCTCCCATTTTGACTTTATCTTTGTTTTTTGTTTTTTTAAGATTTATTTATTTATGATAGACACAGAGAGAGAGAAAGAGAGAGGCAGAGAGACACAGGCAGAGGGAGAAGCAGGCTCCATGCCGGGAGCCCGATGTGGGACTCGATCCCGGGTCTCCAGGATTGTGCCCTGGGCCAAAGGCAGGCGCTAAGCCACTGAGCCACCTGGGGATCCCCCTTGACTTTATCTTTGTATATGGTGTAAGAAAATGGTCCAGCTTCATTCTTCTGCACGTGGCTGCCCAATTTTCCAAGCACCATTTATTGAAGAAATTGTTTTTTTCCCCACTGGATAGTCTTTCAAGAGGAGACAAACTTAATTTTTCATGTATGGGGAATCTAAACAGATATGGAAATTCCAAAGACAGTCAAGCAAAATGAGGTATATATGAAGTCATTCCGAACTAAGCTGAAGGAGACAGAAATCTGGGATCTCAAAGAGAAGGAATGCAATTCGCAGGACAATGAAAAAGAGTAAATGTTTGATAAATGTTTGCTGGCCCTTTCAGGAACAATGGGACATAGAAGACTCTGACCAAGGAGACCTTGCTACGTCCCTCCCTCTCCATCAAAACTAGTTCGTAGTACAATGTGCTAATCTTACTAATCTATGGCAGTAATTCTCTTCCTGGAGCAGTCTTCTGTCTACACTATTTTTAGATACCTCCTAGTTGTGGGGAGGTAAAGAGTTTTTCCTGAATCTGCTGGGTTTTGATTGCTTTTTAACTCAAAATAGTCTTCATGCCAAAGTGGCACATCTTGAGGCACCCTGCTCTTGGGCCCTACAGTACTGACATAGAATCTATGATTTTTAATACATAAAAAGTTAAACAATGATTAAATAATCCTCAAATATTACATGCTTCTTTAAAAAAAATTTTTTTTAATATATTTTACGAGGGCAGCCCGGGGGGTTCAGCAGTTTAGCGCCGCCTTCAGCCCAGGGCCTGATCCTGGAGACCCGGGATCGAGTCCCACGTCAGGCTCCCTGCATGGAGCCTGCTTCTCCCTCTGTCCGTGTCTCTGCTTCTCTCTCTCTGTGTCTCTCATGAATAAATAAATAAAATCTTTTAAAAATAAATAAATATATTTTACAAAGTAATGCATTTTAAATGTTTCTTTATGAAGTACATGATGTGGACCAATTCAGTGACATATCACAAGAACTGAATATTTGCAGAACCTTTTCAGCAAATCCAACCTCTTCCTACACAAACCAAACCAGATGCCTTCACATGCTCTTTCTCTGTACTTCCATTTTAGTCACTTGGGTTCAAAAACTAGCTCTACCTCATACTAGCTGGTGACTTTAGACAAATTATGTGACTTTTTCTGAGTTTTGCACCTGTAAAACAGAGATAATCATAGTGTCTGTTTCTTAAGGTGTTTATGATTTAAATGAGTTAATATTTTCCAAGCATTTACAATGGTGTCACTTATGCAAACAGTCGTGACAATTCTACAATACTGTGAATGCAACTGCCACTGAATTTTACACTAAAAATGGTTAAAATGGTAAATTTCATGTTAATGTGTATTTTACTGCAGTAAAAAAAATCAAAAATAAAATAAGTAGTGCCTGACACATAAGAATTTTTAACATAAACTAGAAATAGGGCATCGAAGGCATTGATGCACTGGGGCATCAAGGTGGCTTAGTAGGTTTAGCATCTGACTTCAGCTGGGGTCATGATCTTAGGGTCCTGAGATCTAGCCAGTGTCCGGCTCCACACTCAGTATGGAGCCCATTTTTCCTTCTCCCTCTCTTTCTGCCCCTCCCCCTGCTCATGCTCACTTTCTCTTTCTCAAAATAAATAAATAAATAAACTCTTTTTAAAAATAGCATGTGCTACTCTGCATTATTTGATGACTTGTCTATGTCACCTTTAACTAAAAGCTTTATGTAGATAGACTAACACCTGTCATGGACTGAGACACATGGGAGGTCCTAAAGAAATACTTATGACTAAGTGTGGTGTCCAGCAATGCAATGCATTGCCTAAGAGACAGTGACTTCCTTCTGAGTGTAATTATTTAAGGAGAGGTTTAATGATCATCTATTAGTGATGTGTCAGACAACATGTCCAATACACGGAACTAGTAAAAGTGTCTAAAATTTCTTCCTAATCTAAGATTGCATTATACTATTTACCTTGTACTTTGATACAGCAATTTTCAGAATCTAACAGTACAAACATAATAAAGGAATTCCATCTTATACCACTTGCCACCATCATCCCTATAATATGCTCTGCTGGTGCTAAAACACCTTTAACCTTTTCAGATCTCCTGGCATATTTACATCCTTTTTTCTTTTTTGTTTAGAGTCTGCTCTGTCACCTGTACGCTTCACTTTCTTGAGGTCACATTCTCTAGAAAGGCTTCCATGGTCCTTAAAAGGGGTGTTCACTGTCCCATACATGCTCAATAGCATTTTGGTTGTTTTTATCACATGGTATAAGAGTTAGCAGTTTGCTAGTTCTCTAAACTACAGGTTATTTGGAAGCAGAGTGTAGGTCTCTCTCAACTATCTAACACATTGCCTGGTAATAAGTATTTATTAAAAGTCTAATGCCATTAATTTAAATTAAATTATCTTGTGAGCTCTACTTTCAATTGTGTACATCATAATTTTTTTTGAAGATTTATTGATTTATTTGAGAGAGAAAGGGTGGGAGCACAAGCTAGGAGGGGGAGAGGGAGAGGGAGAGGAAGAGAATCTCAAGCAGACTCCCCACTGAGTAGGGAGCTCCAGGTGAGGCTAGATCTCACCACCTGAGATCATGACCTGAGCAAAAACCAAGACTCAGAGGCTTAACCCACTGAGCCACCCAAGTGCCTCTATCCTCATAATATTTTAAAAAATATTTCATTTGAAAGAGTGGGAGAGGGAGGTGGGGGAGACAGAGGGAGACGCAGACTGCCCTGCAGCAGGGAGCCCCCACTCCAGGCTCTATCCCAGGATCCTTGAGCTCACGACCTGAGCCCAAGGCAGGTGAACTGACTGAGCCACCCAGGCGCCCCATGATTTTTTCAAGCACTTTTAAAAAAAAATATTTTAACCAACCAGTTGCAATGCTTTCTTTGTAGCAAAATTCTATCCCAGTGTCAGTGATTTCAAATACCCCTTTAATGCTAATAAGCACAATGTTATATGTGAACATGTACCCCAAAACGACCATGTGCTTTTACTTTGTGCATTTCTTGATGGTAATGCATTTGATGGACTTGCATTTCTGATGGTAAGTTTTCTTTAGCAAAATGTTTGAAGGTAAAAAGACCAAACCAAAATCCACTAAGACATTAGCCACTTTGCCTGACAGAAATTAAAAAAACAAAAAAACAAAAGACCCAAAAACCTAATTCTTACCTAGATGAGATCGTGAATAAGACAAGTCGTCGGGGATGATGAATTCTGCTATCCAAGCTATCTATACAGTTCTGATGAGATGAAAAAGAACTACTTTAATCTTACCAGAATTTGATGATTCTAAAAGCTGAGCCTCCCACTCTTCCATTTATTCTATGGTTCCTCACAAAAGATTATTAAAACACTGAGAGAAAATCTCAGGGAGGAAGCCCAAATTAAAGGGGAAATAGTTTTGTTCATGAGGATAATAAAGGGTACGTCCTAAATTTTCAACTCAAGAGGGAATAAAAAAATAAGATCAACTGAACTTTTATCCATATCACAGAGGAATGATGCTCCGCTCACCCCCTGCGGGATTCACAGGTTCCTCAGGCACGTTCCTTACGCAGAAGTTGGCATCCAGGGTACCAGTGGCTCATCGACAAATGATGACACGTCATGTGGCGCCAGAAGTCAACTCGGGATAATAGTTACCTACATGAGTGAAAGGCCTGCAGTCCCTTACCTCTCTCGTAGGCCTGCACACGCGGCCTCCCCGCCCCCTCCCGCAGCTCTGCACACGCGGCCTCCCCGCCCCCTCCCGCAGCTCTGCACACCCGGCCTCCCCGCCCCCTCCCGCAGCTCTGCACACCCGGCCTCCCCGCCCCCTCCCGCAGCTCTGCACACCCGGCCTCCCCGCCCCCTCCCGCAGCTCTGCACACCCGGCCTCCCCGCCTCCCTCCCGCAGCTCTGCACACCCGGCCTCCCCGCCCCCTCCCGCAGCTCTGCACACCCGGCCTCCCCGCCCCCTCCCGCAGCTCTGCACACCCGGCCTCCTCGCCCCCTCCCGCAGCTCTGCACACCCGGCCTCCCCCCCCCCCCCTCCCGCAGCTCTGCACACCCGGCCTCCTCGCCCCCTCCCAGAGCTCTGCAGACACAGCGCTGCACACCCGGTCACCGACCCCGTGACTTCCGTTTCCGCCGCTCCCTCGGCTCCTCTAACAGAACCCGGCGAGTGCATGCGTCATGGGGCCCGTGGGCCGGCGCAAGCGCAGAGGCGGCCCGGGGGCATGCGCAGTGGCCTGCTCGCCCGGCGGACCATGGAGGCCCCGAGGCCCCCGCCGTGGGGGTGGCGTGGCCGGTGGCTGCTGCCGAGGCGAGGGGGCCTCCTGGCCGTGTGGCTCTGGGCGCTGGGGCTGCTGCTGCTGCCTTACCGTCTGGACGCGAAGCTGCCTCACGAAGAGGACGTACACTTTATCAATGAGTACGTGAACCTGCACAATGAGCTCCGGGGCAACGTCCTCCCCCGAGGCTCTAACTTGCGCTTCATGGTGAGGCTCTAACTTAGTGCTTCGTGGTGAGGCTCTAACCTGGGCCCCGGGGCGAGGCTCTAAGGCCGAACCACGTCCAGCTTGCGCCCCCCCACCCCCGCGGCCCCACGACCCCACGACCCCACGACCCCACGACCCCGACCCCGGGGCTGCTTCCCTGAGGCTGATGGATCGCGGCGACCGCGCTTTCTGCGTGGGTCTAAATCCACATAAAGGTCGTTGAGGCTGGGCTGGGACGTTTACTAAGCGCTGCCCCTGAATGCTGCTGTTGACCTTGTGAAGTCTGGGCCGAATGGACAGTCTCCAGGGGAAAACTGCCAAGTGGAGGCCACTACCTCGTGTGTGGTCTGATTGCAGGGCTGCAAAGACTGAATCATGCAATCCCGACCTAAAACATGCCCATTTAGGTCTTGTTTGTATGTGTATAGAGAAAGGCATGTATACAAAAGTGATTTTTTTAACGATTAGTATTCTAAAGGGATATTTATTTTCCAATATTCTATAATTATGTGTAATCTATGAAATTGAGAAAATGCCAAGAAAATCTTAGTATTGGTTTTCAGATACACTGTAACATGTACAAAGTATGTTGATTTTACAACTATTTTGCTGACTTATCTATGTGTATTTTTGTTCTTGTCCTTAAGTAAAATTAAGTAGAACTTAATGAGTCTAAATAATGATAAAATTACACTTTTCTGGATATTTCCAGATAGCTAGCCAGGGAACAGTATCTTGTGATTTTTTTTTTTTTACATTTCTGAGACTATCCATAGAACTTTACATGTGCCTCTTTTATAGTATTTACCAAGTATCACTATGTATTAAAATTTTATATTTATAAACTATAGAAGACAAAATTTATTCACGACTTTGCATTTTATTCCCCACATTACAGTAGTTTACATATACTTAGTATTCAGTAAACGGTTTTAGATGAATATTTTAAATTATTGTATTACTCTGTATAAAAGGAATAAGATTAAAAGTGTATATTCTGAAGACTACGTGTAAGAGTATTATAACCATTTGCATCATCTAGCAATCTGATTTTTAAATTACAATTATATAGATAGTCCTTTGCCTCACGAAATAGTTACTTCATTTATGATTAATCAAAAACATTTTGTCCCATGGAAATTCCACAAACAAGACCCATAAGCACAAAGTTAGCATTGTTTTCCTTAAATCAAATAAGAACTCAAGGAAAATAGTTCAGAAAAAAAAAACTTATTATTAATTTGTTTTCTTTGCTTTTTGCATTCTTTTTTTCAGACTTGGGATGTAGCTTTGTCACGGACTGCTAGAGCATGGGGGAAAAAATGTGTGGCTGAACATAATACTCACTTAGATGAACTAAATATGGCCCATCCTAAATTTAATGGTATTGGTGAAAACATATGGATTGGACCTGAAAATGAATTCACTGCAAGTATTGCTATCAGAAGTTGGTATGAAGAGAGAAAAAAGTACCATTTTGAAAATGACAGTTGCTCTAGTGACTGTTCTCATTATAAACAGGTATCTAATATTTATATTAATTCAACAGACTCCTTAATTACTTTACTACCAAGCTTTTTATTATGTTTCAATATTATAAATAAACTTAAATGGCAAAGTTATTACCTCTAATGGAATCAAAATTCTAATCAGTCCTAGATCTTCAAAATGTCTATGATTCCATGTATTACATGAGGCATACAGTTAAAACATTCCTTTAAATGTAATAAATCTCAGGGCCCCTGGCTGGCTCAGGAGTAGAGCATCTGCTTTCGGCTCAGGTCGTGATCCTGGGGTCCTGGGATCGAGTCCGCATCAGGCTCCCCGCAGGGAGCCTGCTTCTCCCTCTGCCTGTGTCTCTGCCTCTCTCTGTGTCTCTCATGAATAAATAAATAAAATATTTAAAGTAAATAAATGTAATAAATTTCATCTCTATACCCAGAAATGATAGGTGCTATTCTAAAAGTAACACATTCTGGAAAAGGAAGAAACCAGAAAATAAAAATTATTTTTAAATTATAAACATAAGTAAAAGATTTGATATTTTTTGCACAGATTAGTACACATACTATGATATAACTGATTAAAACATTTTAAGTGAAAATTAATAGCGTTGTTTTCCTGTCTCCTAACAATCCACCTTTACACTTTATACTTCGACAATACTGAGCCACTTGTTATTTCCTCTACATACACTTACTATTTCACATATTATTTATAATCATCTATTTATATATGATACTCCACTGGTACAGAGAGCTTGTCTTATTAACGGCAAGAACAAAGCATTTTGGTCTTCTATAAATACTTGTTATCAAGAATCAAGAAATTATTGGATGAACTTCCAAGCTGATTTAAGAGATGATTATTTTTCAATCAATATACTATGATGTCATATTTTATGCAGAACTTAAAATTTTTTTTTTTTTTTTTTTTAGAACTTAAAATCTTGTGATCTTTTTCATACTGAAATCTTGTGTTCAAATTCCATTGAATGAGTTGTGTTTCAAGACATTTGATTAATTCTTCTAGAAAGATATAGTGGCTCTCCATTGTTTTACTCATATCAAAGCCAGATTCCTTAATATGATTTTAATAATCCCAGTAAATTAACCAAGTCTACTGAATATGATTTTAATAATCCCAGTACATTAACCAAGTCTACTTCATGATCAATTCCTCTGGTAATTTTTACTCTTTAATTTTGGTATCCTAGACCTTTTTGTTTTCCCGTATTTGACCTGCTTAACTCCATTTCAACTATTGCAGACATTCTATTATCTATTCTTTTACTGTATCATTCTATTTCTTTAAGAATCACTCTTTTAAAACTACTGAAGGTTGGGATAAAGAGAAAAGGAAACCAGAAACTGTTTTTCTCTTCCACAGATGTCAACAAGACAATACAAGTACTGTTTTATGTGGAAGTATTAGAAATACTAAAGCCATACAGAGAATTTTCTGGAATATCTTTAATGATTATTATATTGCCACTCCAATTCAAGACCTGTTTTTCTTTTTATAGAAACCAGCTTTTTTATTCATTTTTTTTAAATTGCAGGTCCAGACTCTTATTTTATTTTATAATGGAATTTCCTCAACAAAAAAGAAAAATGCTAATTGCATTCAACTACCTTTATTTTTGTATTGCTTATCCTTCTCTTTTATAATCTTGATGTCATTTTTCTCCTTTCTACTTACAACTTCCAGGCTTCCAAAACATTTTCTCCTTTCTTTTCCCTCTTCCTCTCTGCCAATAACTTAGAGCTCTCAGCTTCAACAGGAGTTTGGAAACTGATTCAGCAAGTGTGCCTTCCTTTGGCTCCAAAATTCTTTGGATCAGTGTTTCTCAAACTCTTTATCCTAAGGCAGAACCTGCCAAATATTTCTCTAAATACAATTTGGGAAATGCTTCCCGAAATCTGTGACAATTCTCTACTTGCATCCAAATAAAGAATACTTCATATTCCTTAAATTGTTTGGTTAAAGATTGTGAATTGAATATATTATAGTTTATAGTATGACTGAGTAAATGTTTAGAATCAAATTTGGGGTTTTTTGGAAAATTGTATTTTAGGTTGTTTGGGACACATCTTACAAAATTGGTTGTGCCGTAACTCCATGTACAAAGATTGGACATATTAGATATGCAGTAATTTTCATATGCAACTATGCACCAGGGTAAGTTACCTTAAATTTTAAAAAGAATGTAAAAATAAATTGGGAATTTTTCAAGATTAACTTTTCCTAACTTTCAATATAATCTTCTATATGGTTTTTCAATGTAGCCTTTGTGAACTGTAAAAGAATTAAATATAAGATATTAAGAATTTTAAATTGAAATATTTTCAGTTCTATTGGGTATATTGATTTAACATACAAACTAGCCAAGTATTACTTCCTAAAAGAATTTTAACTTTAGTGTCATTTCACAATATCTAGCCTAAGTAGCATAGAATTTAAATTATTTTCCAAAATAGTTTATTTCCATATTTATAATAAAAGTCAAAGAAAAATAAGGTTAGATGTGTTGAAATGTATGTTGTGAGAGTTGTTTCAGGAGTGCATCAGCTTTGTAACTGAAAGACACTTAATTGACCATCCTTTGCAAGTTGTGTTACTATTTGAGGCTAGTCTCATATAAAAAATCCAAATATCTCAAATTGGCAAGAGTACTTCAGGAGTCTTCTTTTGAAGAAGCTTGAATTCTTTCCACTTACTTACCATGTGATTATTTACCTTACACCTGAATACCTTCCTATGACAGGAAATAACTACCTTCCAAAATAGCCTCCATCTCTGAAGAGTTTTGTTGGAAAGTTTGAAGTTTTCTTATAGGTCAAGATGATACTGTCAGTAATATTATTAAAATATCCAACCAGGGACACCTGGGTGGCTCAGCGATTGAGCATCTGCCTTTGGCCCAGGGTGTGATCTTGGAGTCCTGGGATCGAGTCCTGCGTCGGGCTCCCGACATGGAGCCTGCTTCTCCCTCTGGTGTGTCTCTGTCTCTCTCTCTCTCTGTCTCTCATGAATAAATAAATAAAATATTTTTTTAAATGTCCAACCAAATGAGAAAATATCCTAATCACCATGTCAGGAAAACAGTAAAAAATTGACTACACACTAGGATTAAGAATTTCTGCCAAATAAAATGCTCTGGGACTAAACCACAAAGAAAAAACAAATCCCATCGATTACTGATTACTGATTGTATTCCTCTGGATAGGGAAAATAAGAGAACTATGATGTCAATCAAATTAGCCTCAGAAATCCTTTCCGTGATAGAAGTTTTGTGACCTTGAACATAGTCATGCAAAACAAGTTCAGGATGTAGACATAAAACTTTTTAACTTTTTAGGCCTCCTTTCATTCCTAAAAACTGAAAGCATTGGAACAATACCTTTGTATTGAAACTTTTCAAAGTTAACTGTTGACTGGTATTGAAAATTCAGAGAACCTGGTACTGATGTAAGAGAGGAAGGAGGTTCCTCTGGGGCACTATCTTCATTTATGCACTCAGCAACTCTGTACAAGGCATTGATCTATGTCTACCAACAAGACCAAAAATGGGTGACCCTATTTAGTTTGTAGTCTTGGAAGGGAGACAAACAATAAATAAATAAACAAATAAATAATATTTAAGTAGGTAACAAAATATGCTATAATACTTAAAGCAAGATAGACATATTGGGAATAACAAGTATGGGATAGAGATAGGGTAGTTGTAAGAGAAAGTGGCATTTGGTGTGATAATGACTATTTCAGATAGAAGAGCATGTATAAAACCTTTGAGCTTAGAATGCGTCAAGCATGTTTAAGAAATGAATAACTGGTTAGAGGTAGGAGCTGAGGTAGAAAATTAGGCGACAGCCTCACCAAACAACATACCATAGGCCGTGTTAAGACTTTGGAATTTATTTCAAGTAGTGGCCAAGCCAATGGAAAGTTCTAAAGCAAGTGAGTGACATAATCTTATCTCTGTTTTGAAAAGAACACTTTTAAGGGGATCCCCGGGTGATTCAGCGGTTTCTTCTCTTTCTGCCCCTCTCCCCCATGCTCTCTTTCTTTCTCTATAAAATAAAATAAATCTTTAAAAAATGTTTAAAAATAAAATAATAAACAGTGCTCTCCTTTTCATGTACATTTAGAATATTTTATTAGCTTTATCTCAAGTAATAATTATCCAGGTAGACCTGTGGTTCTCACATGAGTTAGTATCATACTAACATGATCTTATAGTCATGGAATTACTAGGTTAAAGAGGATATATACTTTTAATTTGGATAGCTAGTACTATCTATTCATCTTAGTCATACTGTTTTTTTTTTATTTTTTATTTTTTAATTTTTTTTTTAATTTATTGATGATAGAGAGAGAGAGAGAGGCAGAGACACAGGCAGAGAGAGAAGCAGGCTCCATGCACCGGGAGCCCCATGTGGGATTCGATCCCGGGTCTCCAGGATCGCGCCCTGGGCCAAAGGCAGGCGCTAAACCGCTGCGCCACCCAGGGATCCCCATACTGGTTTTTTTTAAACATTTATTTATTTTTATACTCTATTTTTTATAGTGTGTTGTGGGGAGGTGAGGGCAGAGGGAGAGGGAGAGAGAAACTCTTGCAGACTTGGTACTGAGCGCAGAGCCTGATGGAGGGCTCCATCCCACCATCCTGAGATCATGACCTGAGCTGAAACCAAGAGTTGGAGGCTTAATCAACTGCACCACCCGGGTGCCCCTTAGTTATACTACTTTTCTAATAACAATTCTTTACATTAACATATGACCTCTCATATGATTGCTTTTCAGTTCTCTTGCTAACATAATATATTTTCAAACATTCTGCTATGAGTTCAGTATATTTTTAATTTTCATCTTGTATTTTACATGAGTTTATTTTTTTTTTTACATGAGTTTAGATATCGTTTTGTAAGTTTCAAAAAAAATTGGATTTCATTTTCTGGGACCTGTTTCTATACATTCACGATTTTTCTCTTAAGTTGTTGGATTTTTTTTTTTTTTTGTAATTGTAAGAGTGTTCAGGTAGCAAGAAAATTAATTCTTTCACGCAATGTCATTTATAAATATTTTCCCAGTTTGATGTTTAACTTTGACTTTATTTATGATATAATTTTGCAAAAAGAATTATTTTGTTATTAGAAAAAGTACCAGTATTTTTTTCCATAGGTTTTGAAGTGTGTGTCATCCTCAAGCAAGCCTTCTCAAAGTATTATTATTCAACATTTTTTTCCAGTAATTCTTTATGTTTTTAACTTTTAAATATTTGATCCACTTTGCTTTTGGATATTATGTAATCTAGTATAAGAATTAGTCTCCTGATGAAAATGACTATAAAGACCAGGCAAAACATATAAGAATATTGCTTTTAGTCATTACAAAATAACCAATGCAGAGCTATGATCTTTGCAAATAGAAAAGGACTTACTGAGAACCCTATATTTACTTTGGTTTTCTCTCTGAGGGAATTCTTGAAACAATAGCCAGAGAAGCAGAATCTAAGCAAAGACCATGTTATTTTCTGAGCAAAGGAAATACCAGTGTTTGTTGATGTTAAGTTGCTTCACCAAGCAGAACATAAAAATCAAGAAGTATATATTCACTTGATTATATAAAAATTTAAAATGAATTTGTGGCTAAATAAATACCATAGATATAGCCAAAGAAAAAATAATATACTGGAAAATATATTTGTGGAATATATGACAGAGTTCATCTCCTTAATTTACAAAGAATTCATACAAATAATAAAGAAAAAGAGAAACAACCCAAAAGAATAATTTGCAAAAGATATGAAGACGTCATTTACTGAAGAGAAAAAAGTCATTAATCCTATGAAGAGATATTCAATCTCATAATTGAAGTAATTCAAGTAAAAACAAAAATAAGTTACTACTTTTCACTCATCCGTCTGAGACAAGCATAGAAAAGCATAACTGATACTCTGCACATGCGATGGGGCAATAAATTGTTATAATTTTCCTGAATAGGACAGAATAACAAAATTTATACTTACCTTTTGATCTTGTAATCTCCTTATCAGAATTATATCTTATTAATATCTTCATGAAAACTGGCCAAGATATATATACGAGAATACCCATCTTAGCATGTTTTAATAGCATGAAACAAATTTAAAAAAAAAAAAAACTAATGAGGGATCCCTGGGTTGTGCAGCGGTTTGGCGCCTGCCTTTGGCCCAGGGTGCGGTCCTGGAGACCCGGGATCGAATCCCACGTCGGGCTCCCAGTGCATGGAGCCTGCTTCTCCCTCTGCCTATGTCTATGCCCCTCTCTCTCTCTCTCTGTGACTATCATAAAATAAATAAATAAATAAATAAATAAAATAAAAAAATAAAAAAAAAACTAATGACTCCAGTAATAGCAGACTGAGCAATCAATTTACAATGCATTATTGTGTAACCATGAAAAATACTGGTCTTTATGTACCAGTCTCACTTGTTAAGATGAAAAAGTAAGATGCAGAACAATAATAAGCAAGATTGGGTCTTTTTGTTATAGCAGCTAGTGCTACCAGAAAATCAAGTGATTCAGTAAGAGAGAAGTGGAGTCAGTAAGAGTCCAGTGAGGTGGGTAGCTCTGCGCCACTGTTCATTCAGGGACCCTTCTCACTGCCTCCCCACTCCTGGGAGGCAGGATCTTTGTCCGCAGATCAAGTCCAAGTGGCAGGTAAGGGCTAGCTTAGGCTCACAGTCAGGGAAGAGAAACGTGTGGGCGCATGGCCATCTCTTAAAGTGGGAAGTGATGTGCATAAACTGCTGTTTCCGATGGAAAACGGATCACATGGCCACATGGAAGTTGCAAGGGAAGTTGGGAAACGCAGCAAGGCTAGCCATCAATGTACCAAGCTAAAATACTGTTATTCCTGTATTTTTAGAGATATTTAGCTTGACAGCTAGGAGTCTATCATATAGAGAAGTACTGAGAAACTTTTATTAAAAAAAAAAAAAACTTGCTTCTGGTAGAAATCATGAACTGTTAAACAGAAGCTATCTTTGGGGAGACAGAGGGAAAGTGGAGGATGGAGACATTTTTCCCCTTTAAGGTTGCCCCTTTCTTCTTCCTCCTTTCCACCATCTCCTTAAAGTATTGTACATGCACTGCTTTTACTTAACATCAACAAAGGATATCTGGATTGAGATCAGAAAAATATATAAGACATTTTCAGAAGGCAATGAATAACAGGATTTGCAGGTCATTTATTAAGTAATGGGAGAGAGGAGGGACAGCTGGGTGGTTCAGTCCTTAAGGGTCAGGATCTTGATTTCAACTGGGATCATGACCTCCGTGTCATGGGATCCAGCCTCACATTGGGGTCCATGCTCAGCGAGGGGTCTGCTTGAAGATTCCCTCCCTCTGCCTCTCCCATCACCTGCACACATGCTCTCTCACTCTCTAAAATTAATAAATATTTTGGGCAGCCCAGGTGGCTCAGCGGTTTAGTGCCGCCTTCAGCCCAGGGTCTGATCCTGGAGACCCGGGATCAAGTCCCACGTCGGGCCCCCTGCATGGAGCCTGCTTCTCCCTCTGCCTGTGTCTCTGCTGGTCTCTCTCTCTGTGTCTCTCATGAATAAATAAATAAAATCTTTATTTAAAAAAAAAGGGAAAAAAATGAAGGAAGATGGTATCTTGGGGAGAATTAGAAGATGGTGCAGCTAAATAATATCCATCTCAAAGGAGCTTTACTGGTGTTTAACTGTGGTCCCTAGACCTATAGGTGCAAGATGTGAAAGTGAAGGAAGGAGATGTGACTGAGTTTTACCAAAAGCAATATAAAATAAGGTAGCTTTGGGGCACCTCAGTGTCTTAGTCTGTTAAGTATCCAACTCTTGGTTTCCACTCAGGTCACGATCTCTGGGTCATGAGCGCTGTGTCGGTTGCTGTGCTCAGTGGGGAGTCTGTTGGAGATTCTCTCCCTTTCCCTCTCCCCTCCCCCAGCTTGTCTTCTCTCTCTAAAATAAAGACATCAATCTTTAAAAAAAATTTTTTTTAATGTAAGGTGCTTTGCACATACAAGGATAATTTGGAAAAAAAAAAAAAAACAAAAACGGATTCATGCTTTCCTTGACATTATATAAGTCCAGGAAGTAGTCATGGGGTTTTAGCAAAGACAGATACAGGAGCTGTATCAGACGGGGAGCCAGGTAGAACTGTTAAAAGATAATCTTCCTTGATGCTCACCACATTGTATTTTTCTCCAGCCTTCTGGGATAGATCTTTAAGTCTTCTTGGGAAACCTACAGATGTTCGGACATGAGCCAGAAGCAAGTTCTGTGGTTTTCCTCAATGGTATATGGAAGTAGTGACAGTGCAGGGAGCTGCTTCAGGTGCTCTGGATATTCTGGGTGTGTGACATGGAGCCCTACCCTTCCTGAATGGTCTGTCATTGTCTGCCTTTAAAATCCTTCCTCTTCCTCTCTTTAAATAATGATGGGGCTAAGTTATTCCCAAAACTTACCCTACAGACTGTTTCCTCAGTACCTTGCAGAAAACACCAAACAAAAATACCATTTTAAAAGAGATGTAATTTATTTTCTTTTAGAGTGTAAGCTCCTCAAGAGCAGGGACAATGTTTTCTGTATGTTCTATTGTGCTAGTACACTGTAAATGCTCAATAAATATTGATGATGGGAAAGAAAATCTATCAGAGCATCTATCTGATGTGCTCTGCCCTTGTTCTTTGGACAATGTTTAGACGAGATGGGTTTGCACAGGGAAAACTTTGAAGAGAAGAATTTGCCTACAGATTGTCATGGAGCTGGATTACCTCCTTCACGAGCAAGCTGGTGGCAGGTATGAGTCTAGCGTAGGCAGAGATAGTTTCGGTCACCACCGGGATTGTGTTCTGTCTGAAACAGTATAGCTCTATTGTAAATGTGAATAATGGTCTTCTAATGGACTTGGGTTTGGACATGGGTATAGTTGCCCACAAGGCCTACCAGGTAACACATCCTTATCCAGGACCTGGACACACGTCCTCCAGGTGGTAATACACTGAAGGTATAGACAGAGATGAGTCTAGAGAATGTTCTAGAGGACTGTTCACTCTTGACTTGGTCTCAGAAAACCACTGGGCTGCTTCTTGGAAAAAGCAAATGCCTAAAATGCCTATTTCTCTAAAAATAGAGAAATTTGTCTGTGTCTTCAGGTACTGCCAGGGCAGCTGTGAAATGTCAATGGGCGTTGCTGGTTATAGGTGCTTAACTGTTGTTTTCTCCTCATCCAGACCAATAATTCCAATTACAGGTGTGGAATTGTACTGTAGATTCAGAGTTAACTTGATTTAGGTTAAACTTTTTTTTTAAAAGATGGTATTTATTCATGAGAGATACAGAGAGAGGCAGAGACACAGGCAGAGGGAGAAGCAGGCTCCCTGCAGGGAGCCCGGCAGGGGACTCGATGCCCCAGGACCCAGGGTTACCCCCTGAGCTGAAGGCAGGTGCTCAGCCACTGAGCCCCCCAGGGGTCCCATTTAGGTTAAACTTCTTACAGACTCAGAACAAGAGGAATATCGGTGTGCATGAGAGTATTAGTCTGGCATTTCTGACTATATGATATAAATAGTGATATGAAATTCAAATCTTTGGAAAAGAGGACCCATTGTATTCCGCGTGATGTGTATTTATTTATTTTGATATAGATATATAGATATTTTTTTGCCTTTCCAAAGTCAATCTAGATACAATGTGACTCAGAAATTTGATATGCAAGTTTGTGAATATTTATTTCTTAGTGTTCACCCTTCTTCCAAATGGCCCAGAGTGACCTAACCAGGGGTTTATGTACCTAACATTAGTTTTTAGAGTTTCCAACTACACACTGAGCAAATAAGCATTCCTATTTAAATGACCAGGATTAATGACCCTTTTTTCACTCAAAATTATAATTTCCCTGTTTGTTTTCCTTCTTCCTTAACCTAAATCCTTCATATAAGCTTCCCAATTTGTATCTACTTTGGCCTTTTTTTCTTACGTAGCTTTGGGCAATTGATGTAATAATTTCTCACTTCTTTCTTCTGTTTTGTACAACAGATGAAACGAAATTTGTAAAATCCCATTTAAATTTATTTGCTTGTTTTTCTATTTACATATTTTTAGGGCAGACCTCTAGTAAGTCATGCAGCTGGGTCTTTGGGACAATAGGCATTTCAGGATTTTGCATAGTCTTCAGAAAATTAATATATCATTTCTCTAGAACTTTTAATACATTTGTACCAAGGAGAAAACAATTAATTATAAAACATTCTGTAACATCATTGTGGAAGGAAAATTTTGCTACAAACTAAAATGAAAGTAGCTTTAAAACTCACTCATTTAAATTAGAGTACTTTGTTTCAAGGACATGGCAATTCATTTCAGAAGAGACTATTTTCTTTGGGGATAAAAGGAGAAGATTATATCTCTAATATCAGTACTTCCTAGAGTCCATTTTCTTAGTTAAATCACCTTTATAACCTAACTAAAAATTTCTAACTGTTTTTTGCTTTTTTATAGAGGATCTCTGTCAAGAAGGCCTTATAAACAAGGAGTAATTTGTACTCAATGTAGCAGATTTGACAAATGCACAGATCTTCTATGCAGTAAGATAAAGAAAATAAAAACATCCATAACAGGGACTCCTGGGGGGCTCGGTGGTTGAGCGTCTGCTTTTGGCTCAGGTTGTGACCCTGGGGTCCCGGGGATCGTCCCACATGGGGCGGGGGGGCGGGGGGGGGGTGTCCCCGCAGGGAGCCTGCTTCTCCCTCTTCCTGTGTCTCTGCCCCTCTGTGTCTGGCGACCACTCACCCCTGAAGAATAATGGTTTCCACTTCTCTTAAATCTCCCAAATTTCACTTGCATTCCTGTTTTTGGCAAACTCTAACTTGAAGCTATTCAGAGGAAGGGATTCACAGAAAGGGAGTTCGCTCCAGCTTCAGGTCTGCAACGCAGAATCAACGTGACACCAGTGGGGTAGAGTGCTGCGTGGGCAGTTGGCAGTCCTGCACACTTTGGCTGGTGTCAGACTTTTCCACAATAACAGTCAGTGTCAAGAGATAATGGAGTAATTCCCATACTGTCCTTAATGCTTATGTAAATTCAGCCAAACTTATTATTCAAGTACAAGCAGATAGGCGAATATTGTGGAAACACAAATTTGTGGCACATAATTCTCACAAAGCCAGAGGTTGGCTTTCACCAAAAAGAAGAGATGAATGGAAAATGAAAAACTGCTCTGAAAAAAACTATCCATAAGCATTGAGACTTAATAGACAAAGACTAACTTCTGAAGGCTACAATTACAAAACAAAATGTAAATATAATAAATTTTAGCAATATGTAAATGATATAATTAATAAAATTGGGGAAAAGAAGAGAGAGAGAGAGAAATGTGCTTAATTTCCATAGCCAGGGGCCAAAAAATATTGAAAGCTGATAAATCAAACAGTAGAGATGTAAGTATATTTAAATGTACTTAAAAAAAAATGTACTTAAATATCCAATCAAGTGCAAAAGTAAAAGAAGAGTGTAATCAGTGAAGAATAGTGATGACAAACGAAGGAAAACACAAAGAAGAAACTTGCTATTTACATCATTGCTCAACTAAGTTGATACACATACATGGAATGAAGTAGAGAAAATGCAGACTATGAGGTAAAAGATTTTTTTTAAGAAGGGCTAAAGTAGAAATCATTGCATAAAATATGAAGTAAAATAAGACCAGGCACAAAAGGCTCAAATATCCTCAAAGATCCAACAGGTCAGTTCACCTCTAGCATGGTCTGAAGAGTGACTTCTGAATTTTCTCGCGAGACAAAGCCTCTGGTTGCCGTGGAGTTCCCTGTGGGTAAGGACGCATTTGTCCTCTGGCCTCCCTCCTGACCGCACCGGGGAGGATGGTCTGATCTTACCCACCCAGCACGTGGAGGAAAGGAAATGTATTTCCTGGCAGGTATTACGATAGCATTGGGCTGGAGAGCAGGAACAGGACCAGGCTCCAGACTTAGCTTTGCCCTCTAGGAAGTGAAGGGCAAGTAAAAGCTCCTGAAAATAAGAATTAAAGAGTAAAGTGAGGTAAATCAGAATATTAATTTGGAGTTATCTGGTAGGAAGAGAGATGTAAGTAAGAGACGCTATAAGACCCTAGGATATTGAAGCTGGAAAGAATCTTTAATGGACAGAAGTGAAGTGCATCCTACAAGGTGACTTAGTAATGGGATCAACACGTCCTCGTTCCTATATTTCTGTGTTCTCTATCAGACGAGGCTGACTTTTACTGAAAGGGAATATACTGTATTTTATGATGGGCTACTGGTTGCAAGGGGCCCATCAAAGATGGCAGCAGGATACCTGAGGACTGGGAGAATGCTGTCATTATTTTTAGAAAAATAATCTTATCTCTAGGGAAAGAAGGAATTTCACGTAATTCCTTATGGACTTTCTTTTTCTTTTTAGGTAACGCAGATCGTGACCAATCCGTATGTATGTATTGCTGTCCTTTATTTCTTGGACTACTTAACTACTTTATGTGAAATCCAGCTTTCAGTCCTGCTTCTTTATTTACAGATTATCGATTTTGGTACCCCAGATGGGAAGTTCCCCGGCCAATTGTGTGTGATCCACTGTGCTTATTTATTTTCTTTCTGAGAATGCTGTGTTTTACAATATGTATCACAGTTGTTTTAATAATACAGTCTCGGTTTCCAAATATATTGTTGGAAGAAGAGATAATGTTTGCCTCTGAAGTAGTTGAGGTACAGCCAGAAAAGTTACAGGAGGTGAAGGAAGAAGACAAGGAAAAGAAGAAAGAGGAAGTGAAGGAAGAGGAAGGAGATAAAGAAGAGGAAGAGGAGGACGAGGAGGAGGGGGATGAGGAGGGCAAGGTGGAGGAGCAGTAAGATTTACCACCGTCATAGGCCAAAAGCATAATACAAAAAACAATATAAGCAAAAAATAAAATACTGAGCTTTAACAAAAAAGAATATATATAAACCGCTACTGGAATACCTTTTATTCTCTTTCTTCTTCAACAAATTTAAATTTGAAAAACATAGAAACAAACAAAAAACTTGTATTTTATAGTAATTAGTATAAGGCAAGCTCTTAGACACTAAGAATAGGTAAAGACGTGATGATAGAAATACTACAAAAGATTTGACCAGTCTAATGAGTCTTAAGATTTAACTGTGTTATCCTTATAAAGGAAGGAATTCCCATTGTGTAAATGTTTCTATCTCTATGTTTTAAATATTTCTTAAGAGGGTTAATAAGTTTCTTAAGTATTAAGATTATACATGTAAGTGCATAGAACCATTCCAACTTAAGATAACCATTTAATAACCTTTGGCTTTCTTGTTTTTGTCATCACTATTATGATTGTTATTTTTTTTCTATCTAAAATCAATTAATTACTATTTATAGTTACTGATAGTGGTGATGATGGTGGTGATGATACTGACCATGTGGTATCAAGGCATTGAATATCATTATGTGTATTTGTATTGTGTGTGTTTGAAATAGTTTCACTGGTACTGGCACTGTTAGGAGACAAATTCTTATTTCTACTTCATGTTTAATATTTTATTAAAGACTTGTTCTAATTCTTTACTAGGCTGTATAATTTGTTGCCACCAAGGACAAATAAATGTCAAAAGTTTAATTATTTATTATTGAGCAATTTGGCTGCTTCCAAATTTATGTGCTAAAATAAAATAAAAATTTAAAGAAGTTATTTACTTGAGGTTATTTAATATGATAGCAAAAGTTCATAAATTAACAACATAAACTACTTTCCATTTGTAGTACTAATAAATGACCTGAATAAAGATACCTAACATAGCATACAACAAATGGTATAAACTCCATGTTTGCTAACTTTATTACATTAAAAGCATCTTCTTAAAAGGGGCAAGATGAGAATTATACAAAAAAGCCCTACATATATATAATTTCTGTGTCAACTTCTTTTCTGAGAAAAAGCCTTAGGTAGAGGAAAGGGTTGGTTCTCTACAGTGCTTTTATTTAGTAGTATTTTCTGATATTTATATACTACTAAATAGCATCCAATGTGCTTTCACATCATTATGTAATGATGTGCCCCAAAGCCACTCTGCAGAGTTGGTATTGCTTCCCTTTTTATTTTTATTTTTTTTAAAGATTTTATTTATTTATTCATGAGAATACACAGAGAGGAGAGAGAAGCAGAGACACAGGCAGAGGGAGAGGCTGGCTCCATGCAGGGAGCCTGATGTGGGATTCGGTCCTGGTCCCCGGTCTCCAGGATCACTCCCTGGGCTGAAGGCGGCGCTAAACCGCTGAGCCACCAGGGCTGCCCATGCTTCCCTTTTTAAAATGAGAAGACTGACTTTGGATTTGTGAAATGTTACAACCTAGGACTGAAAAATTATTTTCTGGACATTCTGATGCATTTAAAAGTATCGATTCTTCATGATACCGTATTCCGTCCCCACTATGACTAACTTCTATATCTGTACATCTAACTTCTACTCATCTAACTTTACTCTTCAAGATATGCTCCAGGTAATTTCATGGAATATGATTGCAATAAGCCAGTGGTTCTTAACTGGGGGCAGAAACCTCCCTTCCAGGGACGTTTGGCAAAATCTGGAAACATTGTGGAAGTCGTGACCAGGAAGGTGCTGCTGGTATGTAGTGGGAAGAGGCCAGGAATACTGGTAACAGTCTCACGATGCCTAGGATAGCCCCCACAGCAGAGTTCTCCTGTCCAAAATATCCCCAGTGCCTGGCTGAGAAGTTCTCCTCTTGGCTTATTTCCACCCTGGACATGTGCAAATCACGGATGTATTCTATATGTTATTTATTTCCTTAAGTTCACATTTTTCTAAAAAATTGTTCTCCCATTTTCTTTCCTACCCTTCTTCCCTCACTTTTTATATCCACATTTTGTTATTGTGATTCTATCTCCTTCGTTTGGGGAAGGTCTGCTGACCACACAGGTGGGCACCATCATAGTTTTTCGCTTGAGACCCAGACAGACATTCAAGACAGGTTCTCCGTGTTGGTGAAAGTTTTAAAATGTAAAGCTCTGAGGCTGTTTAGCAGACTACACGGAAAGAATGAATTAATACAAACAAGCAGTTTAAATCTGTAGTCCTTGATACCTAATTTTATCCCAACTTTCCACACGTGTTGTTTTTTTTTCCTAGACTATATCCTATTTCCACCCAGTAAGTTTTCCTTTTTCCTTTCATTCTTATTTTGAGTTGGATTCTGTAACTGATTCAATTGAAAGGACATTCTTACTATAAAGTTATTTTAATTAAAATGTCCATTAGTCTGAAAATAATGGCATTAAAATCAATATATAGAGGTCCCTTCATAGCATCATGTGGTCAAAGGAATACAGTGTCTTTTAAAGTTTTGTTTCCTAAGTCTGGTTCTTGGTATTATCTCTAGCTCTCCGAGAACCATACACCCTGTGTCCTTAGAATACTTACTTTTATCTTTATTACACAAGTTACAGGTTGACTCCTTGCATAAGGGATGATTAGCATGAATCCCAGAGGTGTTAGGGAAAATTACTCTTAACTCAGTTTCCATGAACACTGAGTTTCAGGAATATATTTTGATCAGGATATTCTGACCCAAATAGTCTTTTGAGTGGTAAATGAGCATTTGGTTCACTCCTTAAAGTACTGTATATTCTATTCTGCATTATAAAATTCTGGGACTGTTGAAATGTTCCTGGCCCTAGTGGGATTATCTCCAGCAAGTGTCCATACTACATTGTGTGTAGCATATACTTGCCCTTGGTTTAGGTAAGGGTTTGAGAAAGTGTGAAAGAGTCAGTACACTCAGTCAATAAATATTGACGAAATATTAGTGATCCAGTGCTATCTCGATTCCTTCATTTAAATGGTCAAGGATCAGATGTTATTTCTTAAAACCAGATGAAGTTAAAGATTGTTGGGTTCTCTCTAGGTTCCTCAACTCCCCATAGCGATGAACTATAGTGCTGGATGGAACCAACACGACACAAAGGGAGGCTGGAGCAGAGCAAGAACGAGTGCAGAAGGAACAAGGAACAACACACAGCGCTGGGGAGGGAACTAGATACAGTCACACAGGCTTGGTGACTCCGGAGGGGACAGGACATGCAAGAGGCAGCGTAGCCACGAACCCCTTCCACAACGCTCCATAGAGGTGGTGGGCTAGGGCACAGTGGAAGACACTGGACACTGCAGTCTTTCTCTTCTCTAGCAGAAGGAATTGCCAAAAACACAGGACCACTCCAAATCAACGTACCACCCGAGTGAAGGATTATGGGTGGTATTAGCCAAGATGTCTAAAAATATTTAAAATATGAGGAATACTGTTGATACTGAGCAGAACTGATAGACCTCATCATTGAAGTGAGACATCGGATGGGACGCTGGCTCATGTAGTGTTCTCTTCCTGTGGATCAGACACTCAAGAATCCCACACACAGTGGTTTTGGCTAAAGTCTGAGGGCAGGAGGGTCACATCCATACCCAGGAAAAAGATGTCAAAATAGGTGTTGATTTCAATGAAAATAAACCACTGGCTTTCCCAGAGTGGAAGGAGCCCAAGGTAGTCAGCTTGCCACCAAGTGCGAGTTGGTCTTCTCAAACAATAGTACTATGTTAGGGACTCGGGATTCATCTCCATTTTTGGTAGACTCTACATACAGAGGTAGCTGATCAACGGTGATGAAGTCCATGCAACTGCATTATGTGTAGCATCATGCACCCCCTTTGCCCATCATGTTAATTCTGGGTGGGCAAGGGACAAAGCCTAGCTAATGTCAACTGATGATTTACTTCGTCTGTTTTGTCATTTGATGCCTCTGGTGGGCAATAATCTGTAAAATAATTTCTGCATGCCATTCCCACTCTCTTACTTCCATTCACATGCCTCTGCCCCAGACCCTCTTATTTCTGACCTTTCAATCCTTTTCCTGTCAAACTCCTAGCCTGTGGCTAGACATTTGCTACTGTCCATGTGTCCATATTGACTCTTAGCTCAAGCCACATGTGCTTCCATGCAAAGTGGATAGTCAGGAACACTGCTCAAAGCCCCACCCTGAGGATTTTCTCTTACTGCTGCCTTTCAAGGCTATCATGCAATCACTGTCCATTTTCAGCTTGCCCTCAGATTTTGGGCCAAGTGAATGATAAATTAACATCTGGTTTTTAAAAATTACCTAGAGGTACAGGAGCCCCCTCAGTATAGTCACAAGCATGAACTGAGGTGGGGTGCTATCACTGTGGTGGGTGAAATGGTAGGTTATCTGCTCATGTAGCTCACTCATGCCCTGTGGTCCTGCTTGCATTTGACCCCACGATGACGCTTTGGTTCAATGTCAACTCAGACCATGTGTCCAACTGTTTCCCAAATGTGTGGCTATTCCACCTTTCAAATATATATTCATTCCAGTAAATGTCTGTGGGTTCCTTATGGAAAGTACTTCAAATACCTGCTAGTAGCTTCCTAGGAACTCAGCCACCTCTTCAGTCCCATTTGAAAACTGGATCAGTTTCAGTAACTAAGCAAAGGATCGTGATTTCTTACTAGTTGCTTCATTGGATCACTACTGAAACCAGTTGTGCCTGTTCAGATCCTCCTGAAGCCAATGTCAAGACAGAAGTATAAGAGGTTTATTGGTTGATGCCTATAAAACTTGTGGTACCAAAGAATATAGTATGGGGAAGAGGGAAAAAAAGAGTAACTTTATAGTGGAGAAATCTGATAAATACTATGTCAGCCAAGTGATCAAGATCAATATCAACAATGGTAAGTCATGTTAATAGCATGTATCCTTGATATGATACGATGAAAATGGCATTTTATTTCTGTGGTCTTCTTCCCAAAAATAATGGAATTCCAGTCAAGTCATGAGAAAAATATCAAACAAATCCCAATGAAGGGACATTCCACAAAATACCAATACTTTTTAAAAACTTTCCTTATTTCATCAAAAATAAGGAAAACCCGAGAAACCATCAGAACCAAGATGAGTCTAAACCTAGAGTTAAAACTACTAACTGTAAGATGGTATCCCGAACGGGATCCTGGGACATAAAAAGGACATTAGGTGAAAACCAAAAAAATCCGAATAAGTATGTGCTTTAGCTAATGAACAGGTATCAGTATTGGTTCATTAATTGTGACAAATGTACCACAAGATGTTAATAATAGGGGAAAGTGGCATGAGGTGTGTGGGAACTCTGTAGTATCTTCACAATTTTGATGTAAATCTAAAACTGTTCTAAAATGAGGTTTTTAAGAAAATTTAAAAATGGGACATGAAAATTACATAAAATTCAAATTTTGGTGTTCATAAATAAAGTTTAATTAGAATATGGAAACACACACAAAGGGCTAGGACAGAGCATTAGTAGATCCGGAAAGCCTTCAGACTGGCATGCAGATCTGACACCTTTGAAATTTGTCAGAAAGAGGCTCAGACTGCAATGCAAAAACCCCTCAGCCCACACAAAGCAGGGAGCTACTGTGCAAAAATCCCCTGTGGAGATCTTTTGTTCTAAAAGAAGTATGTGTTGGGCAGCGTGGTCAGAATTTCAATCTAAAAAAACAGAGAGGGACACCTGGGTGGCTCAGCGGTTGAGGAGCTGCCTTCAGCTCAGGTGGTGACCCCGGGGTCAGGGGATAGCCCCCCCCCTCCCCCCTCTCCCCCCCATCCTGCTCCCAGCAGGGAGCCTGCTTCTCCCTCTGCCTGTGTCTCTGCCTCTCTCTGTGTGTCTCTCAGGAATAAATAAATAAAATCTTAAAAAAATAAAAATAAAGTAAAATTAAAGCAGAGGAGGAAAACAAATTAATAAATCAGAGGACACAAAATGGAAAATCTCATGCATGTCACCTAAGGAGCACAAAACTTAAGAACGGAGAGACTGATTTCCCATAATGCCTGATTTACAGAAAACTGACATTATTGGAATTTTCTTATTTTATTTCTTTGAGAAAGAGGAGAGAGCGAGGGAGCACAAGCAGGGGGAGCGGCAGACAGAGAGGGAGAAGCAGGCTCCCCGCTGAGCAGGGGGCCCAATGATAGTGGGCTCCATCCTGGGGCCCTGAGATCATGACCTGAGACAAAGGCAGACGCTTAACCAACTGAGCACCCCAGGCATCCCTGAATTAAAGCTTTAGAAAACATTTTTTTCTTAAATTGTATTTTTATTTAAGAAAGCATAGAGTCCTCTGCAGCCTGTAATAAAAATATAGTTGCCCCTGGAACCGCAACTGACGGAATGTGCTAAAAATGCTTTAGCAAAGAAACCGCAAAAAGAAAACAAAGGGGAAAAAAGAACTAGAACATTCAAAGGAAACAGCAAAATTGCTATTGAAACCACCATTTCCTTTGAGTTTATCAAGTTCAAAACCATTTCTTTCTCAGAAGTGAGGAATTAGGCAAAGTGGGTAGTTATGTAGTGTAACGGTTAATTGGGCAAGTCTCAGTGCTATGATTGTGCCGCCTGCATTACTTCTCTGACTGCCTGTATCTTGTATTCCTACCTGCAGACACTTGGATTATGTTCAGAGACCTAACGAGGTACGCTTGTTCCCATATATGACAAGCTTAACTCACGAATGATTAAATCTAGCAGCATTGCGCATTAAGTGCTTCACAAACACAAGCATCAATCTATTAATATTTATTTATTTTTGCATGGGTATGAATTTAGAAAGTATATATATCCTGTTTGTACTTAAAATAATTTAAAAAGTTTAACCACGAAATTTTAGGATAAATTGGTTTCAGAAGAGGACTGTTTATTTTTTAATTTTTTAAATAATTTATTTGAGGGAGAGTGAGCGTGCAGGCACATGCGTGGGCAAGCGGGAAGGGGGTGCAGAGGTGGGAGGGGGAGAGGGAGAGGGAGAGAATCCTGAAGCTGACTCCCCTCTGAGTGTGGATCCAGCTCTGGGCTTGATCCCTGACCCGGAGATCATGACCTGATGACCTGAGCTGAAATCAAGAGTAAAGCACTCATCCCAGCCACCCAGGGGCCAGAGAAAAGGACCATTTAAAGCAGATATACTTTAAAGGAAGACCAAAAATTCTAAATAAAATGTGGCAAAATGATTTAAATGTTTTTTTTTTTTAAGATGTATTTATTTCAGAGAGTGTGTGCATGTGGGAAGAGGGGCAGAGAGTAAAGGAGAGAAGCAGACTCTCTGCTGAGCATGGAGCCCTACATGGGGTTTGATTTCTCTATCCTGAGATCACGACCTGAGCCAAAATCAAGAGTCAGTCACTTAACTGACTGAGCCACCCAGGTGCCCCTAAATGGAGTTTTATTTAGAAAAATGAAAGTGAAAATTTGGGAATTGAACTTGTCTTTTCTCATATTTAACAAATGTTTAACTGTGAATTGCAACTACAGACTAATTCTTAGAAAATTCTTAGAAAAATAAGATGAAATGAATGTTAACTGAGATCAGCATAATGTTTTAGCAAAGTTATATGATACAAGAAAACAGCATACTTCACATTTGACTTTCAAAATAAAGAGGGCCAAAAAAAAAAAAAAAACAAAAAAAACAAAATAAAGAGGGCCATTTAAAAAAGTAAAGTATGTATAGAGAGGTTGACCAGCGCTCTTCATCAATTTTCTCAAGAATTCTTGTTATACTTTGACACTTAAATCATTCTCCCTTTATGGACTGATGGAGTTATTATTTTAAAATTTGTTCTTCAAATGTTAACTGATTTAATCCTAGTGAGCATTTTATTTGTCGATAGCTTTGGAATAAATTCCTGAAATCCTGAATCTCTTGCAAGAATTGCAACTTCATATTACAATTGATTTTTCTATTGCATTTGCCTTGCATTGCAGGATGTTGACAGCATTGCACGATTAGCAAGGCAACTGCAAAGATGTTGACTCTTCCTGAAAGAATTAGAAGTTAGTGATAATGGAATGGGGGCATTTGAATTGGAAATAATTTTGTGTTAATTTATAAACAGGTTTTTGAGTATGTGTTATGACAGCTTCAGGTGCCCAATGCCACCTTGTAACTGTGGCCACTTGAATATGAATACTTTGATAATGAGCATGTGTATTTTTTGGAAGATGTGTATAATTTAATTGTTATACAAGAATATTTTGGTATGGAATTGATAGAATCTTTCTTTCTTTCTTTCTTTCTTTCTTTCTTTCTTTCTTTCTTTCTTTCGCTGGATACAGTATACTTTATTGACGGCACATGACAAGGGTAGGGCTTCCAAGCCCCTCGGCTTCTTCAGGGGGTCTGGGATGGAAACTGTGGAGGTTGGGAGTTTCTCAGTGTGTTGGGGGGATGAGCTGGGGCAAGGACTCCCCAGTATGAGGGCCTCTCTCTTTCTCTTGCCCTGGCTGGGGCTGCTGGTCCAGGGGCTCTTACTTCCTGGAGGCCACCTGGTCGCTGCAGCCAAGTTCATTGTCATACCAGGAAATGAGCTTGACAGAATGGTCATTGAGAGAGATGCCAACCTCAGCATTAAAGGTGGAAGACTGAGTGTCACTGTTAAGGTGGCAGGAGACAATCTGGCCATCAGAGTAGCCCAGAACATCCTCAAAGGGACCTTCTGATGCCTGCTTCACCATTTTCTTGATGTCATCATATTTGGCAGCTTTCTCCAGGTGGCAGGTCAGATCCACAACTGACACATTGGGGGTGGAGACACGGAAGGCCAGGCCAAGGAGCTTCCTGTTCAGCTCAGGGATGACCTTGCTGCAGCCTTGGCAGCACCAGTAGAAGCAGGAATGATGTTCTGGCAACCCCTCAGCCGTCACGCCACAGCTTCCCAGAAGGGCGGTCCACGGTCTTCTGGGAGGCAGTGCTGGCATGGACCGTGGTCATGAGTCTCTTCACAATGCCGTGGAGTTTTCTTGGATGACATTGCCTGGGGTGCCAAGCAGCTGGTGGTGCAGGAGGCATTGCTGACAATCTTGAGGGAGTTGTCATACTTCTCATGTTTCACACCCATCAGAAACATGGGGGCATCAGCAGAAGGGGCAGAGATGATGATCCTCTTGGCCTTACTCTTCAAGTGAGCCCCAGCCTTCTGCATGGTAGTGAGTGAAGACCCCAGTGGACTCCACAACACACTCAGCACCAGCCTCATCCCATTTGATGTTGGCGGGATATCGCTCCTGGAAGATGGAGATGTGTTTTCCATTGATGACAAGTTTCCCATTCTCAGCCTTGGCTGTGCCATGAAATTTGCCATGGGTAGAACCATACCGGAACATGCAGACTATATAGCTGACGTCAGTGAAGGGGTCATTGATGGTGACAATATCCGCTTTGCCAGAATTAAAAGCATCCCTGGTGACCAGGCGCCCAACATGGCCAAATCCATTTAATCTGATCTTCACCATCATGTCTCAGGGATGTGACTAGCACGGTACCACAAGATGTGGCTGGCTGTCAAACAGGGGAGAGCAGATAGCCTAGAACCTTCTAATAATGGGGCAACATAGCATTGTCACCAACATCTTTCTTATCCTAATCTCCTATTGATAAGAAACTTGAATTTACTCTATAGTTGGCAGAATTATAAAAAATTAAATATTTTTTTTCTGCGTTAGTCACTATATTCATACTGCACATTGTATATTTATTTAAAACATCACTAATACAAATATAATGCAAGCCACAATGCAATTTTAAATACTTTTGTAGCTAAATTAACAACGTAAAAAGAAGCAGATGAAATTAATTGTAATAACAATTTGGCGCCTGCCTTTGGCCCAGGGCGCAATCCTGGAGACCCGGGATCGAATCCCACATCGGGCTCCCAGTGCATGGAGCCTGCTTCTCCCTCTGCCTATGTCTCTGCCTCTCTCTCTCTCTCTCTCTGTGACTATCATAAATAAATTTTTAAAAAAAGTACTAAAGAGATATTTTACATTCTTTGTTTCATACTAAGTATTTAAAATCCTGTGTATCTTTTATACTTAGAACACTATTCAATTTAGGCTAGCTACATTTCAAATGCTCAGTGAGCCCCCTGTGACTAGTGGCTATGACACAAGATAACACAAATTTAAAGACTTAGATCTTGCAAGTGCTCCAACTCTAGAACACATCCTGTCCAATATCCCACCAGGTTTTTGTTTACTTAATCTAATTTGAGGTGGGGATTCTGAAATAGAGGATATATTGACTGGATGTTTGCATCCCCTTCAGATTCTTATGCTGAAGCTCTAACCCCCAATGTGATGGTATTAGGAGGTGGGGCCTTTAGAGACTAATTAAGTTTAGATGAGGTCATGAAGGTGGAGCCCCATGATGGGATTAGTGTCCTTCTAAGAAGAGGAAGAACCCAGAGCTCTCTCTTTCTCTCATTCTCTCGACTAAGTGATGACAGAGTGAGAAGGCAGCCCTGTGCAAGCCAGGAAGAGGCCCTCACCATGAACCAAATCAGCCCACACACAATTGGTGGGATGCCCCGGTCTTCAGAACTGTGAGAAATAAGGTTCTTTTGTTGAAGCCACCCAGTCTGTATTTTGTTACAACAGCCTAAGAGGACAAAGGCAGAGGGAAAGATAGAGGTAATATAATGAAGATAGACTGCTTCTGCCTCACAGTTCAGTGGAAAAGGAAGACATGTATGTAAAGGGAAAAAGGGAACACAGACAAAAGGAGAGTCAGAAAATCCAATAGAAGAGAGGCAACATTTGAGTGGAGTTTGACTCAGAAACTTGGATGAGATGTATTAGAGTTTTCGGATGAGATGGAGTTTGACAAAGAAAGAAGTAAGAAAATGACACCAGGTCAAAAGGAACAAAAACGCTGGATTCGGAGAAGAACCTGGCTTCTGGTGCCTGCCAAGAAGCTTAATGAAGCTTAATTACAGGAGACCAGCTCCTCAGGATGGGCTCGTGGCTTGAGGATTGCAAAAGATTTGGATACAACACTGCTCAAAATAAAAAGTGTATCTGATTTAAAATGCTGAGGAACAAAATAACTGTGATGATGCCCATCATCATGGCTTTCTACTTTCTGTAGTTCTACTTAGCAGAAATGAAACCAACACAAATTCTTTGATCAAGGATCTGCTGACCAAACCCACAGGGAGACCCTAAAACAAGAGTATGGAGGATACTGATGTGAAGATGCCTGTGATCCCCGATTGTTGGTATCTAGGCTAGATAGTGAAAAGGAGCAAACAGGTCAGAGTGGAGGGGCTGATGTGTGAGAGAATAAGAGGAGAAGCCTTTGAGTCACCAACAGCATAGACAGCAGATTTAATAGCAGGGACTGTGCCAGCACTTGGGAGGTGGGAGGCAGAAGGTTGTAGGAATTTGGAGATACAGTAATTCCGGTTGGAGTTTGGAAGTAGAGCAACTTTAGCTGTTATGTCCATGTGAATGATTTGTTAAAATCAGTGAAGTAGAGTGGGCTGACGAAGTTTGTACTGAGTGTTAGGTATCCAAACGGAGACAACAGCCATCAGCCATGGCCAAGTCCTCGGGGACTATAGGGGAGAGTGAGAATGGAATTCATTGCAAATGGCTGTCGTATACTCACAAAAGGTTGCTGAGGAAAGCTTGTGTGGCAGTGGCAGCAGCAGTAGAAAGCTGGGAAAATTTTGGTCCCAACATCCAAAGAGGCAGGGAATGAGAGCCTTCAGGCCAAGTACTTTGCCAGAGATAAGATGTCATTAGGGCAGAGAGAAGCCACGTAGGGTGAAACAGTGGCCATATCCCAGAAACACAGGGGAGAGCTGATTAAAAGCGCTAACCCTGTCATGGTGTGGGCTGCCAAATGCACGAGGTGTATGCGTCTGTCATTGGTCCACAGAAGAGAGATGCCCCGTGGTTTAATTCACGTCTTTCAATCACTGTGTACTCTAGCAAATTACTTACCACTGGCCCTCAATTCCCTCCTCAAAATGTAGCTACGCAACCCCTACTTTCCAGCGCCCCAATGCTATGCCACGCCCTGGGAAGCCTGAGGCGGGGGCTCTGTCTTGTGAAGGGACCGGGGTGAACTAGCAGAAGTGAGCCCCCCTCTTCGCGTGAGCGGCCTAGTCTAGAAGGGGACTGCTAGGCCTCCCAGTGTGGCCGGTGAAAGCAGGTGGCAGGTGAAGGCCTGTTGCTGTGGTAACTGCACACCAGCTCTCCCAGCCTCTCCACATGAGAGCTCCTCTCCCTGCGCACACTTTGCAGTTCGTGCAAAGCTCTTTGCTGAGCTCCCGAGAGGCTGGTAGTACCGTTAGGCAGCAGGGCAAGCACCCTCTGAAGAGGCCCTGAGGGCCCTCGGTGGAGTGCGCGGTAAGAACCCTCCTGCCTTGTTCAATCTGGGCAGCATCACTCCGCAGGGAAACAGAAAACGGAGCTTCAGCCAGATTTTTATGCTAAAACTGAGTTAACTCCTATTTGGACCCTTACGAAACTAGGAAGTGCAACCAGAGGATGTGAAGCTTCAGTGAATGTTTTTCTCTGAAACATATTTATGCTTGGGAAAGTTTTGAGAAGTATGTATACATATCTATTGTATATATAGGAAGACAAGTGTAGCAATGTTTAAGAGTTTAGAAACGTATATTACTCAATCCTCATGCTGTCGTCTTTGAGTTCATATTTTTAAAGGTGACTACTCTGCTTAAGGTTGAGCAGAATTGATCCCAGTGCTTATAAATTTCATTAGCGTGTTGTCTTTCTTGTGATACCAAAGGCAAAATTTAGAAGTTCCACTGTGGCTTCCTGTTTTGAAAAACTGTTCCTTGAGGTCTTTGTGACTAAAGCTGAAATCAGGAAGTGATAAACTATAATCTAAGGTGCAAAAGGATAGAAAACAGGAAGTACCTAAATATGTACATTAGCAAGATGCTCTCCTTGATGGGAATTCAGTCCGATGCCTCTAGGTCCTGTTCTTGACTAGGCCTCAACCTTGCCCCCTACCCCCATCCTTGCCGGACCTGCATCGCCCAGCTTTATCAATAATCTTATCAGTTGAGAGTGCTGGGGAGCAGGGGTTCCTGTCTCCTTCAACGTCCTTCTACCTGGACTAAGAATCAAAGTGATATGAGACAGACCAACAGGAGGAAATAAAATTTAATAATGTGTGTGCAGGGAACCCACAAATACATGGAAATTCCAAAGACAGCCAGGCAAAATGAGGTATATACGTCATCTTGAATTAAGGAGAAGAGGGTAGGGGTCTGGGACTTCAGAGGAAAGGAAGGTACTTCACAGGGACTTAAAAAGAGAGCTCAGAGATAATTTACCTCTGCTAATAACCTTTGTTCTGAGAAAGACCCCCAGTTTAGTCTTTTATTTGGTTTAGGGAGGGGCAAAATTTCTCCTGAGTTCATAGGGTCTTGACTACCTTCAGCCCAAAATCATCTTCAGCTTCAAAATAATCTCAAAATAATCCTCCAAAGTCGCCCATCTGGAGGTAGCTTTCCTTTGGCTCCTGTAAGAGAAAATCTCCCTCACCCTTGATATATGATTAACCTCAGTATTTAATCAAATTCCTCACTTTGATATCTGCTCAGTCTGGCCTGCTCTTTATAATTTTCCATCCACCAATGCCCCTCCCCTCAACTCTGTTTCTTGACTGTAAATCCTAAAATGTCTTTATTGTATTCAGAATTGAGCCCAGTTCTATCCTGGCATCTCTTTTCCCCTATTGCAATAGCGTCTGAATAAAATCTATCTTTACTGCTTTAACTAGTGTCTAGGTCTGGTTCTTTTAGACAATATGCACAACCAGGTTCATATATATACATTATTCTAACATTTAGGATGATATATGACATGCCCACATGACAGTGTTGGAAGTATAAATTAATACAAGCTCTAAGAGGGTAAATGGACACTCTATATTTGAAATCTTAAAAACTCTCATATCTTGTTATGTAATTGTATTTCAAAAAAGTCAATCCTACTAAATTTGGAATATGGGGGCACCTGGGTTCCTCAGTCAGTTAAGCATCTGCCTTCATCTCATGTCATGATCCCAGGGTCCTGGGATCGAGTCCCACTTCGGCTCCCTGCTTAGTGGGAAGCCTGGTTCTCCCTTCCTCCCACTTCTGCTCTCTCTCTCAAATAAACAAATGAAATCTTAAAAAAAAAATTGGAATAGGTCTTATATATAAATATAATCATAGCAGCATTATTTATGATAAAGAAAAACTGAAGGCAATCTAAATATCCAACAATAATTTGTTTTACCTAAAGTACAAAGCATTAATTTGAGGAAACATTGTACAGCCCTCAAAAATGCTGATGAAGAGTTACAACAGCCAAAAACATATTTATAAACTGATGGTAAGTAGAGAAAAATAAACAAAATACAAAATTGCATAAAATTATGTCATTTAGCAAATAAGTCTCTGCATATATATGTGTATATATTAGAAACATACATAATGTACAGGAAGCATTGAAAGGACACTAAAATATTAAAAAAGGGAATCTTCGATTGTTGTTGTTGTTGTTTTTTTCCTCTTCAAAAAGTCAGGATTTTTAGTTGCAAACAAAAGAAGTCATTCTGGCAAAGTTAAGCAGAAAACGCACTTATTAAAAGAAATCGGATGTTAGGATCAGGGCTAGCGACTGAGGGGGCTGGAAGGAGTCTGCAGGCTACACTTCACTTCTGAGAGCGATGCCCAGACTTCGCTGATAAGAAAAATGTCGCCAGTGTTGCTCCACAGTGCGGGCCGCCAGCAAGTCTAGAAGCGACCACCTTCTGAACTGCACCCCAGAGGCTGTACGTGTCTGTTGCTTCTCATCCAGCCAAAACCTGGAAACAATAGGGGGGTATTTCTTCATGCTGATCATCTCCAAATCCAAGTTGTGAAAGGTTTTGAGCAAAGGAGTGACATAACTGACCTGGGTTACGAAGGGACACTTGTGACTGCCGCCCAGGTGTCCCTGGAGCTAGTTATGCTTAAGAAACTGCAAATAGAAAAGCTCTGAAAACCGACCAGAAGGCACTGGGCAGCTCAGCTGGTTAGGCACCTGTCTTTGGCTCAGGTCACGATCCCGGGGTCCTGGGATGGGGTCTGAGTTGGGCTCCCTTCTCAGGGGGGAGTCCGCTTCTCCCTCTGCCCTTCCCCTAGCTCATACTCTCTCTTGCTCACTCTCTCAAATAAGTAAATAAAATCTTAAAAAAACAAAACAAAACAAAACAAAACAAAAAAAACCTGAGTAGACACTACCCTTTTGTAAGAAAGGGTAATAAATTTATATTTATAAGGGAAATTTCCATTTGTTAGCCTTTCCCTCCCCCTACTCACCCCCATAAGGAGAGAAGGATGCTCCTTAATTTTTAGGAGCTCTTCTACATGGAGAGGGCAATGATGTAAATCAGCATGACCTTGTTTACAGTGCCTTTCCTGGTAACCTTCTTCCCATAACTGACTTTCCCCTCCCCCAACCTCTACTTTTACCAGAAGGCGGCTTTAAGGCAGTGGCTTGGGTCATTTCAAGGAGTCCCTCAGTTTTCCTGGGTATCTCTCATGCAAACAGGAGGTATCCATGTTATTTAACTTCCGCTTGCTTCCCAGTACTCATGTGTCTTTTTATTATAGGAGGTGTCTCAGCCAAGAATTTAGAAGGGTAGCGGGGAAATAATTTTTCTTCCTCCACAGTTATGGTTATGCTTGAATACACAAATATAATTAACCTAGTTTTGAGAAATATGTTTTGAGAAAAAAACCCAAGCCGTGAGTCATCCAAGCTAGGCAAAACATGAAAGTAAAAATAAACTTTATAAAGTTACAGTTCTTAAGAGGGCAATTGTTTTTTGAAAATGCATCTTCAATTGTTGAGTAGAAAAAAGAAGTGTATAAAGAGAGAGAGAGAAGAAATGTATAATGCAGCTAAAAACTTCAATAAGTATTTCAGTCTAGGGGATCCCTGGGTGGCTCAGCGGTTTGGCGCCTGCCTTTGGCCCAGGGCAGGATCCTGGAGTCCTGGGATCGAGTCCCGCGTTGGGCTCCCTGAATGGAGCCTGCTTCTCCCTCTGCCTGTGTCTCTGCCTCTCTCTCTATGTCTATCATGAATAAATAAAATACTAAAAAAAAAAAAGAAAAGTATTTCAGCCTAACAAATGAAAATGCCAGTACTTCTACTTTGTATCTTAGAAGAAATGAGTATATTTATTAATAGGAGCATGTCTCTAATCCAATGTGTTTGTGTGAAAAGGACTTTTGAATAAAAACTGGCATTTGCCTACCATTTTCCATTTAATCTCCAAAGATGTTTAAAAACTAAGTATAGGGATCCTTGGGTGGCTCAGCGGTTGGGGTCTGCCTTCAGCTCAGGTAGTGACCCCAGGATCCGGGATTGAGTCCCACATCCGGCTCCCTGCATGGAGCCTGCTTCTCCCTCTGCCTGGGTCTCTGCCTTTCTTTCTCTCATGAAAAACAAAACATTTTAAAAAACTAATTATATGATATCATTATGGGTAATTGAGTCCATACATTTCTAAAGTTAGGAAAATAAATAATTTAGGCTGTCCAAATGAATATCAAATGCAGTGGCATAAAAAAAAAATCACAATATAAAGAATCTGTCAAGAAACACATCTAACACCCTCCTGAAAAATTTGCATCAAAATCCATTGTGGGGGCCCTGGTGGCTCAGCTTTTTAGAGGGCTGCCTCCGGGGTCCCGGATGGAGCTCCCTGCTCAGTGGAGAGCCTGCTTCTCCCTCTCCCTCTGCTGCTCCTCCTGCTTGTGCTCTCTGGCTCTCTCTCTCTGTCAATAAATAAATAAATAAATAAATAAATAAATAAATAAATAAACAAACAAACATAAAAAAAATAAGTAAGACTGTTTAAGAAATCTATTGTGAATCTGTTGCAATGATTTTTATACTCTCAAGATATTTTTTTTCTAACAATTAACTTCCCTCAATATAATGCCATAAAGTATGAAAATGCTCTGGGCTGAGCTTGCTCTGTGCCTGTGGGGTGCACGTGCATGCCCAGGTTATTAAAGGGAGGTAGTAATAGTAGTTCATACAGAGAGCACCGAGGCGTGTCTTGCACACGCTGAGCTTTGTTTTTAATACAAATAATTTCGTATTAACTCAATGAAGTAGCTGCTGTTACTGCTCCACTGAAGGCCCGAGGCACCGTGCTCCGCCGAGGCCAGGGTCCGCTCCTCGTCCCAGCCTGGGGGTCCGACCCGCAGCTCCCGGGGAGCAGGCGTCGCGCGGAGGCCGCCACGTGCGCAGGCGCAGCAGCAGTTGGTCAGGGGGCCGCGGGGCCGGGGGCGGGGCCGGGGGCGGGGCCGGGGCGCGACCCCTGGTCGAAGCTGACCTCCAGGCACAGTCCCGCTTCCCAGGAGGCCAAGGGAAGGGCCGCACCTAAGGCCCCGAGGCTTCAGGTGCTGCCGCCTCCGCGCCCCCGCATCCCCCCCATCCCTCTCATCCCCCCATTCCCTCCATCGCCCCCGCCTGGTCGCGCGAACGCTGCCCGCAGGGAGGCAGCTCGGAGGAGCCGAGTCACTCTGCGCCTGGCCAGGGCAGCCCTTCCCTTTTGTTATCATTTTCAACAAATTAGGGGGACACCTAGATTAGTTCACTTTAATACCTGGTAATGTGGCCCCTCTGAGCCGCGGGGCCGCTCAGAGCTTCGCCTAGGCAAGGCCTCCGGGGCGCGACCTGGGCCTCGGGAGGGCCCCGGGGAGAAGCAGCCCCAGGCCGCGGGTCACCGGGCCGTCGCCGTGTGGACCAGCAGGCGGCCTCTGAGACCCGGTCCGCCAGCGCGGAGGAGGCGGCGACCCCCCAGGATTTGGGGGGCCACGGGCTGGGCGCGGGGCCAGAGTTCTCTGCTTCCTCTTACGGGAGTTCAGGGAGAACGGCCCCCTCCATCCAGCACGTCTCGACGTCCTAGGGCACTGCCGTTCCCGATCCAGCCCGCAAGCCCCCGCTGCGGAGCCTCTGCAGCCTCCCGCTCGCTCTGCAAGCAGCCCATCGCTGGCAGAGGCCCGGGGTCCCCCCGTGTGACGTCACCGCTCTCGGGGTCACCGCTCTCCGGGTCACGAGGCCGTGTCCCCCCGCCGTGTGACGTCACCGCTCTCGGGGTCACGAGACCCCGCGTGTCCCCCCGCGCCCCCCCCCCCGCGTGTTCCCCGCCCGCCTCCCTTGAAGCCCGGCTCTTCCTCTGCCGCCGGGACTCCCAGCCAGTTGGGGCGCAGGGAGCCGGAGAGGGGCGGGGCGGGGCGGGGCGGGGGGGCCGTGACCCAGCCGCGCCCCCGCCAGGACCCCCGCCCGCCACCCGCACACGCCTTGTGGGGCAGAGCGTGGGTTCGCCCATGGGTCCCCGAGGCTCCGTGGCCCTCGCGGCCTGCGCCCGATCCCCAGAGCCGGGGCGGCCACCTGCGGCCCCGCGGGGCACGGACGCGCGGACTCCGGGCTCGTGGGAGGGACAGACACGCGGACTCCGGGCTAGCCCGGCCCGGCAAGTGCCGGCTCAGGAGCCCCCTGCAGGCCGCCCGGCCGCGGCCCTGGCTCTGACCAGTTCCCGGCGGCCGAAGGGGGCACGGGCCCCAGGGGGCACTAGGGGGCACGGCCGAGGAGCCCGGACCCCAGCAGGCAGCAGCCTCCGGCCCTCCTCCGGGGCGCTCCGCCGCCCTCCCCCTCCCCCCTCCCTCCCCTCCCTCCACCCTCCCTGTCTCCCCCTTCCCCCTCCCTCCACCCCCATGCGTGCTTGTGTGTGTGTGTGTGTGTGTGTGTGTGTGTGTATTCTGCTCTCACTTCTGCTGGCCTGTGTCTGTTTCCACCCTTCCTGAAGCCAAGGTGAAGCCCCTTGGCCGTCCCATGGGACCCCCTCTGGGTGCCCACCCCGCCCCGCCCCTGCCTCGCCCCTGCCTCGCCCCTGCCTCGCCCCTGCGGGTCCCAGCCCCTGGTCCCGGCTGCTCGTCTGGAGCTCAGCGGGGGCCTCACTGCTGCTGCGGGAAGGCGAGCGCCCAGCAGCCCTCTGAGGCCTCAGCCCCCCCGTGCCCGCCCCGGCTGGACCTCGGCTGGGGGGCCTGTGCCCCGCGGCCCAGCTCCCTGCTGCCTGAGTTCCCCAGGCCGGTGCCTGTCGCCCTCCTACCCGAGTGCCACAGCAGAAGGTGCCGGCCGCTGGGTTCCTGCCGCCAGCTCGTTGCACCGGCCAGCGCCGCTGTGTCAGGGGCTGCAGGAAGCCAGACGCCCTGCTTCGCCAGGAGGCAGCTGCAGGTGTGTGCGGAGCTGGGGCTACGCTGTGAGGCGGGGAGAGGCAGCTGCCGAGCCCTGCAGGTGTGTGCAGAGCTGGGGCTACGCTCTGAGGCGGGGAGAGGCAGCTGCCGAGCCCTGCAGGTGTGTGCAGAGCTGGGGCTACGCTGTGAGGCGGGGAGAGGCCGCTGCCAGCCCTGCAGGTGTGTGCGGAGCTGGGGCTACGCTCTGAGGCGGGGAGAGGCCGCTGCCAGCCCTGCGTTGTCCCCGGTCACACAGACTCACGCGGCGGGACTGGATGTGTCAGCATGTTGGCCACACACCCCGACTGGCTGACGCGACTCTTAAAAGGCCTGGAGGAGCGTCTGCAAGAGGCTCCCGGCGGTGAGAGGCTGTCCCTCAGCAGCAGAAGTTCCGCAGCTGCCGAGCCCTGGTCCCCGAGCCTCCAGCTCTTCCTCCGCAGCCCCACCTCGGGGCCCTGCAGCCCAGGCTCTGCAGCAGGTGTGCCCTGAGCACCCTGCACACGGAGGGTTAACCTTGCAAGGGGCAGCGACCATATATGGGAAACCCGGCCCTTTGAGCCTGCGAGGAGCTCCCGTCCTGCCTCTCTGGCTGCCGTCCCAGTCCCCGGCCCGGTGGCCGCCCCGCCACCCCGAGCATGCGAGTGGCGCTGGCCATGGCTGCGTGGATCGTCTCCCTGCTGCCCCGGGACGGGGTCCCCGCCCGCACTCTGCCGGGCATCGAAGATGAAGCCTTCAGCCAAGCATGCGTCCGGGCTCACAACAAGTTCCGATCGGAGGTGAGCCCCAGGGCCAGCGACATGCTGTACATGGTAAGGGGTGCCTACCGCCTCACCCGGGGATCCTTGCTGCTCCAGAAGCTCCTTTCCACTGGGACTAGGGGGGCAGCAGACTGGCCACCGTGATGGAAGGGATCAAGGAGCCCCCCCGTGTCCCCCCCCCCCCGGCCAGTGCTTCCCGGCAGCTCACACACTCCACACTGTGTCCCTCGCTCTCTTCCCTGTCAGCGTTTTAAGGGTGTTTGTCTGGTCTCTGAATTTACTTTTTTTTGCTGATGGCAGAGGATTGACTTTCTCAGGAAGTGGCACAGGCTCTCGGGAAAGGAGCAGCCGGGCTGGGGTTCGAGTCCCAGCTGCGCCGCCCGCAGCCCAGCCTAAGGCTTCTGGTTCTGAGCACCTGGGGTGGGGGTGGGGGGCGTCACTGCTGGAACTACAGACCAGGCCCCACAGCATCCGTGTCCTACCCAGGACAGGCCCACAGTGGCCGGTGTCGCTCACGCAGCCGCGAGTCCACACCCCGTGGTCACCAGGCTTCGTGCTGGCCTGTCTGGGCTGGACGGCCACATGCACCCGAGCCGCGGGGGGCCCTGTGTCCCCCACCTGGCAGGCCACCGTGGGGGACCTCCTCCCTCACGTGCTCACCTTGCCCCCCCGCGCCCACTCCTCGGCATCGGCTCTCATTCTCCTTTGGGAGGAACCTGAGCTTTCCTGGGAGGCTGGGCCCCCGGGCGAAGGCTGAGCAAATCGGGGCTCTGTGCCCCAGAGGGTGGTAAAGGGTGGGGGCTGCTCAGGGCCGGGGCGGGGGCCTGCTCAGGGCCTGGGTGGCAGCTGCTCAGGGCCGGGATGGGGGGCACTGCTCAGGGCTGGGGCGGGCGGCAGCTGCTCAGGGCCTGGGTGGGGGGCTGCTCAGGGCCTGGGTGGCAGCTGCTCAGGGCCAGGGCAGGGGGCTGCTCAGGGCCGGGGCGGGGGGCTATTCAGGGCCCGGGGCGGGGGCTGCTCAGGGCCGGGGTAGCGGCGGGCGACGTTCCCGGGCTCCCTGGTGGTGCGGCCTGCAGCGTGCAGCCTGAGGGGTGCAAGGGGCCCTGCCTGCCCCACCAGCCACATGAGGCTGGGGGGCCTCTGACCAGCTTTCTCACCTCCCAGGGTGGACGCCGATCCCTCTCAACTTTTCCTCCTCTCTGTAGTTGAAAGATCTTTACGAAATCTGGTTTTCGTTCTTGATCCTCCTACTGTTTAATGTTTCTTTTTGCAGACTTGGGACCCGGCACTCGCCCGAATTGCCAAAGCCTGGGCCAGAAAATGTAGGTTTGAACACAATGGACAGCTGCACTCAAAGACGCTGCACCCAAACTTCACTTCGGTGGGAGAGAACATCTGGACTGGGTCTGTGTCCATATTTTCTGTGTCTTCAGCCATCACAAGCTGGTACGATGAAGTTCACGACTATGATTTCCAGACGCAGAAATGCAACAAGGTCTGTGGCCATTACACTCAGGTAAGTGTCTGCCCCGGATTCTCTTGAAATCAATCTTTCTAACAGTAAAGAGAAAACTGGAATCTGGCGTTCAGAAAATCTATAGTAAGCTGCTGCACCTGCAAATATGAAAGAGCTGGGGGTGCAAGCTTATCTTAAAAATAAATGCATGGGCAGAAGCGCCTGGGTGGCTCAGTGGGTTAGGCGTCTGCCTCTGGCTCAGGTCATGATTCCGGGGCCTGGATGGAGCCCCGCACCCCATTTCTCTGCTCAGCGGGGGCCTGCTTCTCCTTCTCTGTCTGCCCCTCTCCCCACTCGTGCTCTTTCTGCCCCTATCTCTGTCTTTCTCAAATAAATAAATAAACTGGAGCAAATTGCAGACACAGAAGAGGTGGTGCACGAAGGGTTCCGTTATGTGCATAAACATAAAATGTGAGGCTCACCAACTTGGACAGACTGAATATTCTGGTAGCAGTACCTCCCTGGGGCACTTAATGCCATTTGAGAGCCACCAGAGGACTTTAGGAGTGAATGGGTTTTCGGGTGTGCATCTCCCATGGAATTGGAGGCCCCTGACTTGGGACCATAAAATTGAGGGAAATAAGCTCCCCTGAAGGAACAGCGATTCCATGTCTCCCTGTCCTGTCAAGCACGGCGGAGAGCCAAGACGCGTCACACGAGTAGGAAGACAACCATGGACAGGCCAGCGTGTAAACGCGTATAACCCTCCTGCACCTATTCCGCCCCCAGATCTCCCGTATTCCGTCCCAGTGGCCACATTCAGAGGCTCCCGATTGAGACTGTTTTGCTTTAACTCAAGGTGGCTAATTCATTCCCTTTCACTTCCTGGCCATCCCTGTCATGCCAGTGACTAAGGTGCTGAGTCATGTCTGACTGATTCTAATGGACAAGAATGTGTTGGAATGAGGGGGAAACATCGTCATGAAGCGTGAGAGCAGGGTTCTTGTCTCACAGAGTCAAAGAATGAGTCTTGGGATGCAGGACAGTGAGCCAGAGCGACAGCGTTGTAGCGGGTGAGGACGCGGAGAGAGCTCTCAGCAGTGGGGGGTCCCAACCGGTGTGTCCCTTAATGAGAACTGACTGGGAAGCTTGTGGCCTTGAGATCCTTGTGCCATCCTGGTTTGAGTGAGGACTCATGATACCACCTTTAATGGCTCCCTTTGGGGCCTGGTTTTCTTTGCTTCACAGGTGACTGTCATAAAAATGACACCCTCCCCGCCCACACCCAGGGCAGGGTGGCCTGCTTGCTCCCTTATCTCTGGCTTCCTTACATCTCCGCATTTTTGGGATTTCTGTGAGCCTGATTCTGTAGCCTTCTATCTCTCCCTACCTAGCCCTGCTGTTCCTTATTCACAAACAAGGTAGTTACCTTGAAATAATAGGGGTTTTTAAAGAGCAAAATGTTGTTGGAAAGACTTTCAACGTAATTCAGCCTATAGAGCCTCTGCTGTCACCTGTGCTGTTACAGGTAAACAGGTTTGGCATGGCTCCGTATTATTATGATGTGAAAGGAAGGGCAGATTTCGGTGACATTTTCATCTCAAGATCATCCTAAGCAAGGAGGAGCCATCAAACCACCAGTAGCACTGACCCCTTTCTTGAAACTATAAGGTTTCTCCTACACGTATCCCATAACCATTTATCTTGGCTTATGTTTACAAAACATTTTAATCAGAAAATTGATTCCATCAGAATTCCATACATCCTAGTGGGCCAGAAAGCCAAATCCACGTGGTACAAGTGGTACCTGGTGCCGTTAAACACGGCGCTGGTGAAATCTCCGAAAACTGTCATTTTGAGGGTACCGACTGTCATTCATTCCCTGTTTAAGCGTCTAAGCTGCGCCAGGCGCCATGTAAGGCGGCCACCGATGACAGGTCTCTGCAGACCCCTGCAAAAGAGAGCCCGGGAGAGCAGCTTACGTCCTAACATTGTGCAAAGACTACAGCTGCCAAGCCGAGAACGTGAGCAGGAATCCGGGGTGGGGCAGGGAGTGGAGGACACAGGCGGCGCCTGGCCCTTGGGAGGTGACTTGTTCCAGGAGAGACGTGTGTTAGTGGATGTCAGAGGGGACATGCCTGGGGCGACGTGGAGAAGTGGGCAAGGTGCCCTGTGAGCAGAGGACACAGCAAGCTATCCGGGCAGAGGGGGGAACAGGCGGCGGCAGTTGCTTACGCAGCCGGAGCCGGAGCCCTTGGTTCTAGAAAACGAAGTGAGAGTTTGTCAAATGAAAAGGAAGAGGATTCCAGGCAAAATGAACAGGGTGTACGGTGGGTACCAATAAGCCTTGAACCCCAGAAGAATGGCTAGTGGCCCAGCACCCCGAATACACGAAGATCAAAGGGCTGGTAAGCTGAGTGCAGACCCCTAGGTGGTCACGTCACGCTCCATGTCCATCATCCAGGGACTAAGGACCAAAGGCAGGAACTTCATGTGACATCAAGTAGACTTGAGATTTCAGAGCTGGCCCTCCCCAAATAGCCGAGCGCACTTGTAGGGTGTCCCTTACATCTGGGATGAGCGGAGAAAGGGTAGCATTGGGGCCTGAGAGAATCCACTCCTGGCACGCAGGTGTCAGGGCCCAAGCTGCGGATCCTTCCCTGTTCTCTCTCTGAGACCAGCACCTTCTGCCCCTGGGGACCAGGCCCAGGGACGCCCAGGCTGGGGCAAGGCAGCCGCAGCAAGCACTCTGAAGGGAGCTTGGTACTCGGCTCCCCGCGGCTTAAGGTGTCACTCGCAGGTCACCGCAGACCTGGGAGGGCGCCGCAGTCACCCCCGGGTGCACCCACAGGCGCAGAGGGGTCCGGATACTGTTGCGAAGCTCTTGCATCCCGCGCGCACCCAGTCTCAGCTGGTCCGCAGGAGACCCTGAGAGCCTAGCACCCCTGCAGGGCTGATTTCTGCTCCAAGCAGAGGAAAGAGACGCTCCTGAGCCTGGAAACTGCGAGCCGCATGGGCCCGTGCGCTCCGTGAGAGAGGACCTGGCCGCCCACAGGGGGCCCATCATGCGGGGCCCATCCACTGCTACTCTCCTTGCAGAAGTGAGGAGTGAACAATGTCTCTGGGTTGGGGGGTGGCTGTTCACAAACCGAGGGGAGGTGCCCTGGTGCCCACGGGTGGCCGGGCCGGGTCCAGGGAGGCTGCCGAAGCTCGGACCACAGCTGTGTGGACGGGAGACCCGGAGAGGAGGATGCAGGTGACGGTCTGGATCCTGGGGAGTTGATGCAGCTTCCAAGAACGCAGCAAACTGAATGGAGCCCAATGCTGAAGGAGACAGAACTTGAAGAAGTTACTGGGAGCTGCTATTTTATATTATGACTGCTTTTAAAAATTTTGTTCCTGGACGCCTGGCTGGCTCAGTTGGTTGAGTGTCTGCCTGAGGTCATGATGCTGGGGTCCGGGATGGAGCACTGGGTCGTCCCCCCACCCCAGTCTGGGCTCCCTGCTCAGCAGGGAGTCTGATTCTCCCTCTACCCCTCCCTCCTGCTCACATTCTCTCTCACATAAAATAAAAAATAAATCTTTACAAAATAGTAAGATAAAATGTTCGTGGATCTGATAAAATCTGGATCTCTGACATTTTTAAGCCCCAGCTTCTTGGACACTGCAGTTCTTTTCAGTTTTGGTTTAGATGCCATTCATTCTTTGCAGCTGATTAAGCTGAAGAAGCCTGAGAATAATGTTTGAAACATGGTTAATAAAGCTCTTTGCCTAGTACAAAAAAAGAGGAAGAAGAGGAAGAGGAAGAAGAAGAGGAGGAGGAGGAGGAAGAGGAAGAAGGAGAAGAGGAAGGAAGAAGGAGAAGTTGTTTTCTCGGTGACATAGCTCGCAAGAGGAAGGAGCTGGGTCAGGCATCAGGAATGGGTGAGGAGTAATAGTAGGATGCATATGAATCATCTGGTCAGGGCGGGTACTTTGTGGGCGTTAACAAAGGTTAGATCTCTTGTTTTTTTAGCAGCTACACTGGAGGAACACATCAACAGCCTGGTTAAAGATGACTTTGTGTTACAATGTAATGGTTTCATCCTTGCAAGAAATCTTATACTGGAGAGTCAAGACTACTCAGCTGCCATTTTAAACTCTTGCTGGAGATGACCTCAGGTGGCAGTATGACCTCTCACTTAGCCTCATCTTCTATTAATAAAAAGCAAGCTATTTTCAGATTTCGGCTGGTGGGGGTTCGTTGTACGGAGTAAAGACAATAGACGTAGATCCAATTACTAACTCATACAGGTTTGGGATTTCTTGACACAACGCTTCAACACTCCAGCTCGGTCTTCACTGGAGATGATAGGTTTGCACTCTGGAAGAGTTCTGGTACATTAATATGGGAGATTATTTTGTCGCGGGCAGTCCGCCCTTATAAAACTTGGGAGTTGCCTGACTTCAAGATAGGGGCAGCTGCTTAGGTTAGGTAGTGCTGAGAATGAGCCCTAAATGGCACCACAGATCTCATTTTTGTTCAGTCCAGGCCGCACGGCCACCCTCTTGAGATCATTATTTTTACAGTTACTCAACCAAAGGAGGTGGGACATGTTTCAGTTTCTCTACCTGGTTTAACGTATGTTGCAGTGTTACTACACTCGTGAGATGGTGCCCGATATCGAGCCAGGAGAACTCATACTGAGCCTTGAAGGATGTTGGGAAGGGGATGTTAGCTCCAAAGGGCAGACATGCCTGCCCCCAGTAGGCTCCCGGACGGAATGTTTTTGTTAGAAAGGTACAGAGAGTGGTTCCTAGTTCCGTGAAAAGGGAAAGCACTTGGATGGCGGCGTGCTCAGGGCGTGGACTGTGCCCACAGTACGTTGTGGTGAAGCAGAAGTAGGTTTCAACACTCATCTGCAAAAGCAGGGCCATGTCTCTTTAGTGATGTGTCATGAAGTTACACCTGAGGCTGCATGTAAAGCGCTCAACACTACCTTGGCCTCAAGTAAATTCCCAGTAATCATTGGTTCTATTTTTTATAATTACTTATTTTTCTTCACCATACTAAAGGAAATGAAAACATATAACAGGAATCTGTCTGATAAAAGATAGTCTTCAAAAATTTTGAAACAGAAAAAAATTAGAGAATAAAACATGAACATGTGCTGAGGGCTTGCTAGGTTGCAGCAGCTGTTCTGAGCGCTTTCTTACTAGCCCGTTGAGAATGTCAAAATAGGCCCGTGGAGTCGGTAGTGTTATCCTCACTAAACAGTCAAGGAAGCCAAGGCCAAGGTCACACGGTGAGTGGCTGAGCCGGAATAGGAACTCAGTCATTGTAACCCCAGAGCCCACAGGTTGAACCCAGAACCTGAATGCCCATACCCTTTTCAAGCTTTTGAAAAAAGACCAACTGGAATGAAAAGTAAACCGTGGGACATCTGTGCAGTAAAGTAGTGAACCCAACAGCACAAATGGATCTCAAATGCTTATGCTTTGTGCAAGAAGCCAGGGTGGAAAAGCTACATGTATATAACATTTGATTCCATTTATATAACATTTTGGAAAACACAAAATAATGGGGACAGAAAACAGATTGGTGATTCCCAGGGGCCAGGGCTGGGGGCAAGAACTCATCACAAAGGAGCACAAGGGAACTTTTGGGGGTGATGGAAATGTTCTAGGTTGTGGCTACACAGCTGTTTTTGTCAAAATTCATGGAACTGGGATCCCTGGGTGGCGCAGCGGTTTGGCGCCTGCCTTTGGCCCAGGGCGCGATCCTGGAGGCCCGGGATCGAATCCTACGTCGGGCTCCCGGTGCATGGAGCCTGCTTCTCCCTCTGCCTGTGTCTCTGCCTCTCTCTCTCTCTCTGTGACTATCATAAATAAATAAAAATTAAAAAAAAAAAGTTTAAAAAAAAAATTCATGGAACTGTACACCTAAAAAGGATGTCATTTACTGTGTGTTAATCACAAACTGACTTAAAAAGAGACCGATTAAAACAAAATGAATGCAGGGCACGTTGGTGGCTCAGTGGTTGAGCATTTGCCTTTGGCTCGCAGTGTGATATTGCTTCTCCCTCTGCCTTTGCCTCTGCCTCTCTCTCTGCATCTCTCATGAGCAAATAAATAAAAATCTTAATAAATAAGTAAATAAAACGCAGTGAATGGTAACATTTCATATCCTTGGAAACAGAACAGAAAACAAAAGCCACAGTGTAAAAGCATTCAAGAGCTGTGTGTGGGAAGCCCAAAGATGGAGAATACTCGAGGTAACAAACACCTGAAGAAAGTGCTCAAAGATCAAAGGATAAAAAATATAAAATGATGTACTAAGGTGATAGTAAAAGGAACACACGGGAGACATTGCACCCAGTTAGCGTGCATAGTAATCACCCGAGGAACTTAAAATATAGATTTTATTTTTTTTATGACTGAATAATATTCCTATATATGTAATACATTTTCCTGGAGAACAGATTCTATTTGGTCCCAGTCCAGCTCCTAGCTTGGGCCTGTGCACCGCGTCACCATCCCCATTCCCTGGTCCCAGCCCAGCTCCCAGCTCCCAGCTCCCAGCTCCCAGCTCAGGCCTGTGTGCCACCCGCCCGCCCGCAGGCTTTGCTCCCACATTCAAGCCCACATTCTGAGCGCCGGAGCGCCCCTGGCAGCAATGGCTCTTCCTGACGACAGTGAGCGCCCTGCTGTGTGGATGAAGCCCTCATCAGCCTCACGCGTTCACCTTCCTGTCTCTCCTGACTTTCTCTCAGGTCGTCTGGGCAGACAGTTACAAGGTTGGCTGCGCAGTACAGTACTGTCCCACAGTTGCCGGACTGCAATTTTCCAACGCAGCGCATTTCATATGCAACTATGGACCAGGGTAAGTATCCAAATCAACCTCTTTCTAAAAAAATTATTTTTGAATCTACTTTAGAAGTCTTTTTTTTTTTTAATTTTTTATTTATTTATGATAGTCACAGAGAGAGAGAGAGAGAGGCAGAGACATAGGCAGAGGGAGAAGCAGGCTCCAGGCACCAGGAGCCCGACGTGGGATTCGATCCCGGGTCTCCAGGATCGCGCCCTGGGCCAAAGGCAGGCGCCAAACTGCTGCGCCACCCAGGGATCCCTAGAAGTCTTATCTTCATTATAGAAATTTGGTATAAGGAAAGTGTAAAAAAGGAAATTAATATCCTCATTAATTCCTCTATGCAGGGATCTACTCCATTAATACCTGGTGCTTTTTTTGTAATATATGCGTGTCTGTGTGCACCCTTTACAAGCACTACATAAACACAAAGAGTGGTATTTTTAAGAGTGGTAAGACTAAAATGTTCTTAGGGATGTAGATCAATGGGAAACAGTAATAACACCCCAAAATGGGAGGACTGATGTTGCTTCGTATGTGTGGGTTTATTAAAAACTTGGCATGTTTTACACAATTTTCAAAACAAAAAAATCTGAATTTCTCAACTTACATAATTTCATTTAATTTTGCAAGTTTTGGTTTTGAAATGGGTACAGTTTTTCTTCCTTTGGAAATCAGGGTAGACCCATGATGTACTCCCTCCCCTAGCTCTCTTTAAACATATATGTGTGTTTATGAATCCTACATGTCATTATTGAGAAAATGGAGATCATACTGGAAACGCACGTTTTATACTTACTTAAAATTATACTGTGAGCATTCTCCACATCATTAAACTTTTAAACATAGTGTCGGTAATCAGAAAAATAATGAGAGCAGTGCTTCACAAAGGTGGCGTTGAAGGTGGGGGAGGGAGCCCCTGTACCTCCCAGAGCCAAAGCCAAGGCTGTCAAGGCCAAGAAGGTGGTGCTGAAAGGTCTGCTCTCGCCACACCGACTTGGCTCCAAAGGCAGCCCAAATACCTTTGAAAGGGCGCCCCCACGAGACCGGCTTGATGATGGTGCCTTCGAGTTCCCCCGCTGCTGAGTCAGTCATGAAGGAAGCACAACACAACCATGGAGTCACCGTGGACGTGCGCCAGGCCAGGCTGAGAAGCAGCTCCGCGACCTCGTGGCCCGGCCGCCGCCCCATCAGGCCCGATGGACAGAAGCATGTGTTCTCCTGGCTCTTTACTACGGTGCTTCGGTTGTTGCCCACGGAACTGAGTACATCTGGGGCACCTGGAGGCTCAGTTAGTTAAGGTTCTGCCTTCAGCTCAGGTCCTGATCCTGGGGTCCAGGGATCGAGCCCCCAGAGGGCTCCCTGCTCAGTGGGGAGCCTGCTTCTCCCTCGCCCTCTGCCCTTCCTAACCCTGCTTATGCCCTCTCTCTCTAATAAATAAATAAAATCTTAAAAAAAAAATTGGGATCATGTAACCTGAGTCCAGCTGATTAAACATATATATTTCCACTATAAAAAATAAAGTAATACACAATGCTTACTATATGCTAAGCACTTTTAAAAAAAGATTTTATTCATTTATTAGAGAGAGAGGCTTACATGGTGGGTGTGCAGGTGGAGGGCTCAGGGAGAAAATCTCAAGCGGACTCCACGCTGAGCATGGAGCCCCATCCGAGGCTCCAGGCCACGACCCACGAGATCAAGACCTGAATGGAAACCAAGGACGCTTCACTGATGGAGCCACCCAGGCCCCACTCCACACTCTTCCAAGGGCTTAGCACATATTTACTTAATCTTCACGAAACGTCTTGAGACAGGTCCTCTTACCATCCCTGTTTGGCAGATAAGAGAACGGAAGTGCTGACCGGGTGAGTAGTCTGCCCAGGGCTCCAGAGCTGGTGACTATTTCACATGTCACCGTGTCACAGCTGGATGGTGACCTGGGCTGTCTGGCTTCTGGGTCTGTGCTCTACGTGGTCACACAGCAGCTTCTCCTACTCAAGAGTTTAGATTGTCTGGATTTTCTTTTACTATCTGATGAAAAACCTTGTATAGAACTTTGGTCCTAACTTTGTGGATTTCCCCACAATTCCTAGAAATACTATACCAAGTAAAAGGTATGATCATCTTTAAGTTTTTAAAGATGCATACGGCCAACTTATCCTCCGCTATTATACCGACGTATACTCCTTCATTAGTACTGGATGTTATATTTTTTTAGTATTTTCTAATTTGATTCAAAGTGTTACCTCGTGTTTTCTTTTGCATCTCTTTTGACTACTAGTGATTAACAGATTTTCATCTGACTGCCTACTCACATTCCTTCTTTTATGAATCCTATTGTCTGCTCATTTTTCCACTGGAGTGATTCTCTTAATGATTTATGGAAGTTGTTTATACTTTAAAGCTTTTAACTGTCATATATACAACAATCTTTTCTTTAATTGGTTGACCTTGAATTTTGTTTGAATTTTACCAATCTTTGGGATTCCAAAAGATATGCTAGAAGGCGGCTCTCTTCCCATGAAGTAAAATTCAGAAGAAATGTTTGATAGTCTGAGTGTAGGTGGGAGTGGAGGGACCAAAATCAGGTGTCAGCTTTGACTGAAAACCCCAACGTCAGAAAATAGGGAAAAATCAGGAAAAACCAGCCAAAGCCATTAAGTCAATCAGTGGTGACTTTTCGCAACATCTATATAGTTTAATGGTTAAGATGCAGGGTCTTGAGACTCACTTACTGTGGGGCCCTGGACAAGTTACTTAACCTCTCTGAACCTCAGTTTCCTCTGTAAAAGATCAGGATAATGAAAGCACCAACTACTCACCAAGCAGCTATGAAAATTATGTGAGAAAGCGATGTGAAGCACCAGGTTATGTGCAACAGCTGGCAAAGGTGATTATTTGAAAAGTATTCAGATATTGTGGTTACAACAAGGAGACATGGAGGTGAAGTCTCCTGGTTTAGACTCCCTTTGGTTCACTTCAGAGTTCTAAACAGTAAGTCGTAATACTAATAACCAGTTATAATGCTTCTGTAGGGTGACATTCACTTACACATACAAATCAATGGGTTCATACCTTCAAATATTCAACAAGTATTTGTTTACTGAGCTCCGAAGGAGAACCAGCCAGCCGGAGTCCCCGCTCGCATGGGGCACAGAGATAATAAAAATACAAATAAAATAACTGCATGATGAAAGGAGTCACGAAGGAACTAGCACTACTACTGTAGTCAACGCTATCGACGGGCAGGGGCCTTACTTGGATAAAGTGATGTATTTGAGCGTAGGCGTGAAGAAGATAATCCGGGCGCGTGGGGAACTTCACAGACGTCCTGCAGAAAACACCTGCAAAGCTTCTGCGGCGAGGATTCTGGAGAGGACGGAAGAGCAGAGTGCAAGGGCCACCGGGTGGCCTGCCCCTGGCCAGTCAGCTCAGGCCTCGGGGGCCGGGGCTGTGTTAACTGTAGCCACCTCGCAAGAGGAATCACCCAGGTCTTTTAAGCAAGTGAGTGACAGGACCTGCTTTAAATGGGAAATCGTTCTGTAGATGCGGAACACGGACTGGAGAGCACAGTGCGGGTGACGGGGGGCACGGGCACTAGGTCGGGATGTCCTCAGTTTCTACGCCTTCTGGTACAAACGGTCCTAGGCCCCCATACCACAGAATTGTAAGAAGTCCAGTACCACCCCCGCCCCCCGTATGTCTGAGATTTCCAAAGGGTGGGGTGCAGGGCGTCTGGTTCTCCTGTCACCTGGAACTCCTGCTCCAGAACCCCTAACTGCTGGGGAGTTTCGACGACTCGTCCTGGCTGCTTCCGGTCATTCTGATCCGCATGTTTCAAACGTGGACACAACTATCCCTTCCTTCCCTTGGGCCTCCCTGAGCAAGGTGACCTTGTGACGAGCGGAAAAGAGGATTCTGTGTGGAAGAGGAAATGACAACCTTGACCAGCAGATACCACCTCCTGTACCCTGCCGTAACGACCCTTACTTATATTTACCTTTTTCATTAAAAATCTTATCTTGGGGATGCCTAGGTGGCTGTGGTTGAGCGTCTCCCGTCAGCTCAGGTCGTGACCCTGGAGTCCCGGGATTGAGTCCTGTATTGGGCTCCCTGCAGGGAGCCTGCTTCTCCCTCTGCCTGTCTCTGCGTCTCTGTGCTTCTCATGAATAGATAAAATCTCAAAAAAAAAAAAAATTTTCTGGGGGGTGCCTGGCTGGATAGTCAGGAAAGCCTGTGACTCTTGATCTTGAGGTTGTGAGTTTGAGCCCTATGCTGGGCACAGAGAATACGGTAAAAAACAAAGAAACAAGAAAACCTGACTTTTCTCTTCCCGTGTCCTGGGGCCCTCTCTCTTCTTGCTCAGGCTACCAGGGAAACACTAAAATGTCTTGCTTCTTTATGAGAATCCTTCAAGGCCCTGGGTCTCCATTGTTCCCATCCACATAAACGCAGGCCTTCCCAGGAGCATGTTTCTCCCGGGATGAATCTGCCATTTCCCTAATATTCACAACTGCCTTGTCTTTAGCCTGTTTTTTGGTAGTAAGTTCTCCATCTTCCCTATAGTGTGGAAATCACAATTCAACAAAGAATGAAATCGTATGAATGATTTTATTAAAAACATTCTAGAACTTGACCGCTCAACGAGTACTGTGCTTTCTAACAATGAAAGATGTCACTGTGATTAACGCGCACCTCGGATGTCTTTTATAATTGTTACCAGAATATTCCTTTGACTATTTTCCACAGTGTAAAGTAAACATGAAGATAAACTTAGTTTCTGAATCAACCTAAATTAATTTGGAGCCAAACAAGATTAGAACATGTATTTGATGTTGGAAATGAGGCGCTAATATATTAAAAAGTAATGTCTCCTTAACTTTGGTTCTTAACCAAACTTCCTTAACTTTGGAGGTAAAGGTATAGTGTTAGGGGAGGGGAGTCCAGGCCATAAACTTGGATTAGAAAAAAGTTACATGTTTATTGTCATTCACCTCTACTTAAAACTACATTTCATTATGTACGAAGACAACACTTCAGTCACATCAGCAGTACGTGACCTGATGTTGGTACTACGTCTATCTTTGTAAATACCAGATATTTTCGTATCACATTCTACTTGCTGCAGATATCTTAAAATACGGTTTTAATTTATCATAAAAGGGATAAGAATCATTAGACTTCTTGCTAGGTCTTATTTAATACTTAAACAGAGAAGCACATATTGCTGTATCACAAATATTTCTAACATTTTGATCACTATTTAAACTTAGTTTCCTTTATAATCTTACAAACTTGATTTTACGCACCTAAAAACAAACATTCAGGGCACCTGGGTGGCTCAGTCGGTTAAGTGTCCAGCTTTTGATCTTGGCTAAGGTCTCTATCTCGGGGCTGTGAGCTCAAACCCTGTGTTGAGCTCCACACTGGACATGGAGCTTACTTAACAACAACAACAAAAAAAAGTAAAATTAAACTATTTTCAGAGTCCATCGGCTCCACCATGACACAAAAAAAGTTAAGAACTCCTTTCCACAAGAGATGAGTAGGGCAGCCCCGGTGGCTCAGCAGTTTAGTGCCACCTTCGGCCCAGGGCGTGATCCTGGAGACCCAGGATCGAGTCCCAAGTCGGGCTCCCTGCATGGAGCCTGCTTCTCCCTCTGCCTGTGTCTCTGGCTCTCTCTCTTTCTTTCTGTGTGTCTCTCATGAATGAGTAAATAAAATCTTAAAAAAAAAAAAAAAGGAGAGACAGATGAGTACAATGGCAGATTTACTGAAATGCACCTGCAAGTCTCATTATTACTACTCTGAAGATGTTCATGGGGATTTAAAAGTCTGAATGTTTCACTTTCTAGTGTGTGACCTTGGTCAATTACTTATACTTTGTGCCTCAGCCTCTAGCTATATTGCGGATATATAAATAACAGTGTCTTACACATAGGTTACTGTGAAAATTAATTCATTCAAGGATTCTTAGCTTAGTACAGTAGTTACTATATATTATTCACCTCACATCTTTTACATGAAAACAAACTGCCCTTTAGAAATTCCCCCAATCTCTTGTTATTTTCTTTTGGAAGGCACTCAACTCAGGCAAATGAGTCCTGTCCAATAAAAACTAAGGAGGCTTGCTAAACTGAGAAGAGTAAGTATGGGTCATGATACCTTGGGATGGGCAGTTTTTCGGATAGTAGTAATGGCACAAGCCAGATAGTTAAGTAGGCGGAGTGTTGCCCTGGAGTCAGACAAATTCAGGTTCCCTTGGGACTCTAACATGTATACATTGTGATTTTTGACAAGGTAATTTCTTAAGAGCTTTAATTTCCTTATCTGTAAAATAAAAATAAATTTCCCGAGTAGTCTTAAGAATTAAATGAGACTATATAGGTGAAAATATAGGTTCACAGACACAGACAGACACCATAAACTCTGTAAATGTTAACAGGCTTCTACTTCCATTTCCCTCACCAACCCTCTGAATCCGTGGACTTCCATTCTATGGATTTAGTCAAAGATTCATACTAAATTTCGTTGCAAAAAAAAAAAAAAATCCCTCCAAACGTACAGCTTTTTTCTATTTTATAGACAAAGCTACCGAACGCCATACAAAAGAGGATCTACTTGCAGTGCCTGTCCCAATAATGACAAGTGTTTGGATAATCTCTGCAGTGAGTAAAATGAAAAATCTACCAATAATACAATGTGTCTGAAACGATTATAACTGGAATTAAGAATGCAAATATTGGCTTTATCCTAATAGCAATTAGGGAAGTTGGCATCAGGTAGCAATCAAACTGATGGCTTACTGTCCTAATAATGAACATTTATTTAAGATAAATTTAAGGAAGCCGATAATAGACTTCTTAGCTGTAATCAGTAAACAGAGAATGACTATGAGAATAAAAACTGTAGATGCAAGATTTGCTAATTTCAGCAAGATTACAAAAACAAAACAAAACAAAGCAAAAAAAAATGCTTTGTAAACTCTGAATTCTCATCTTCACTCCAGGTACAGACAGCCACCCTTTTTCAATCAGCTTTCTGAGCAAGTCATTGCTTTCCTGGTTTAACCATTCATTTCACTTAACAGCAGTTTTGCTAAAAGAACTCGGGGTAACGTGTAGCAGCTTTGCAATCTCTTCTCAGAGTATCAACATATTAACTGAATATTTCCTTTCATGTTGTTTCAGCACTACAAAGCATAGTATTTTTTTCCTCCAGTTAGGCAGTATAACACAGGAATTAAAACCACACATTCTTGAAATAATATGCCCAAGTTCAATTTCCAGTTCCACCACTGTGACCTTGGGCAACCACAGGAACGGGTTTCCTCAATAATAATATGTAGATGGCAGTATCATCTGTTTGATGAAATAGATTAAGGAAAAAAGAAAAAAATATTTATATCTAGAACAAGAGTCGTGCATACAGTAGCACTCAATAAATATTACCTATTAACCACAAAGTCATCCTTCCTGTACACCCAAATGTTGAGTTTACTTGGTATTTTCTTTATGTCCAAATTTTGTGACATTTTTATGCCACGAACAATTGTCGTGGCATAAAAATGCTTAAATGCTGCTTTTTTTTTTTTAATTTTATTTATTTTTTAAATGCTGCTTCTTTAAAATCGGGATGAAAACTAAGAATTATTTTAAATTATTTAAAGAGTAATTTAATTATTGCTACTGGTTAGCTTTCTTCCCCTCTAGAGTCTAAATTTCAAAAAGGTAGGAACTACACTTATACTCTACTCTGGCTGGCAAATAAGCACTAATTTGAAGGCATATTTTCTTAAAAAATATTCCTTCTCTTTAAAAATCTAGTAATTAGTTACAACTCTGTATGACAAGAAGAAAGTTCCTGGACTTTTAGCTTTTGATTTTGGAACTAGCTTGAAATAGCTTCTAATCTTGTGGGATATTCAGAAAATTACGGCTGTGGTTCAGTAATGAAAAAGCCCTGGGCCCTTAAGAAAAGTAAGGGCAAATAAGCTACCGTGCATGAGGGTAAGGGTTAGAGGATAAAAGCTTTTATTTAACATATTCCATATCTGACAAATTATGATAAATACTAGAGAAAAAAGTTCCTTTCTGGTCCTGTAGGTACCATTGGCAAGTTTAATAAATACCCGTGGAGGCCCAATCAGGATGGTTCTGCATAATATGCCGGGTATGCCAATGATACTTGGGATGATTCTATCAAGTACATGAATGCACGTTAGTTTCAATATTCAGGAGCTGAATATTTAACATTGGAGAAAGAATATAACTAGCACAGCAAATCCTTGATTTCATGGTATTAAATGCCCAAAAAAAGTTAAAGCAGCAGCAGCTCCCAGGCAATCCACCACAGACAAAGCCCAAACACAGGTATGATGCTTGGGGATGCTCACAGACACCCAGCCAGCTCCTTGCTGGATTCCACCACAGAATTCAACAGCAGCTGGCACAGAACTGATGTAGAAAAGGTATCTATTTAATAAAAAAAAAGTATCAAGAAGGCTCAGGCAGATGTAGAATTTTCTACCTACTCCTGTGAATGTCAAAATCTGAATAAAGCTCAATGAAAGGAGAGGAATAATTATGATGTGACGAGAACCAAATCCCTGTAAGAGGTCACAGTCTCTTTATTACTGACTGATCATTAATAGTATATTCTTTTCAGGGAGGAACTTCTTTCCAGGAAAATATTTTAATGAATTGCTCACATTGACTGTTACTAATAATTATTTTTAGTTTTAAATTCTAATGGTTTAATTTTTAATTGTATTTATTTGTTGGTTATGGTACATAAAATGATTTTCCACTTACAATAGTGGTAAAATGAAATAAAATAAGAGCCTCACCAGTACCTATTTGTCTGCCTTTACAGCTAACCCACAGCGAGACAAAGTCACACGTATGTATATAAATCTTTAATTGTGCCTTTAAAATTTATGTGAATTATATTACTGCATTCTGAGAAATAATATTTAAGAGGATATTTATGTTTGTTTCACAGGTTACTACTCTACTGTGTATCCTGACTGGCCAATATTTTCACGCAACAGATACTTATCTCTCTTTCTCATTGTTAGTCCACCAATCCTAATACTGATTGCTATAATAACCATTTGGGTCAAACATAGATATCCTCATTTAGTTAATCTGAACTGATAAAATCCAGAAAAAACACAATTCATTCATATGTGGTTTTTATTTTGTTTTTTTCTTTAAAATAATGGTTGGGTATATTTCTTATTTCTAATTTTAAAACATTTCAGAAAAAAATATGTTGCAGTAAACCTTTAATCAAAAGAAAAATCTGTTCAATTTCCTCACTCTAGAATAAACTCATTTTTTACCTTCCACTTTTCTATGAATAAGCATTGTTTTCAGGCTGCTACAGCTGTGACTTTCAGTAAGTAGCCCAGCCTCTGTCTCAGCTTCTAAAACTACAAAATGAATGTGCTAGATTTAGGTGATTCTAAATAAATGACTCCACTGGCCCTCGTTACTAAAAGCATTTCTACATAACTTGTTGCATGCTGCTTCAATTCTAAACATCTGGTTTTCCCTGCTCTCTTGCAATCTGAGGTCTTTGGTTTACCACTTTCGTAGACTCATAATAGTAATTAATGGATTTAAGAGGTGCTTTTTTTGCTTGTGGGTTGTTTAATCTTAAACATAAAATAAGATCATAAAAAGAAGCCTAAATGTTTACTCATTTTAATTAAAGAGAACACTGTAAAATCTGTATTTATTTTGCTGAAATCCAAATGATGGGACATGATTTTATTTAAAGACTAACCAGTGGCATCAAACACTGGAACTGATGGACAATTACAATAACCACATTCCAAAAATCTTTACATAAACTACCTAAAAATTACACCTAAAATCATGCTTAGGCAAAACATGCCAAAACAGATAAGGTGCAATGTATACAAAGATGTATACACCACTTAGCCTTACATTTTTCAAAAAACACACAGGGAATACAATAATTCTTATTTATAAAGAACAGTTGTTTATATAAACACTATTTTGAAGAATGACACAAACTCAGAAAATGTAATCAGAGTATTCCTTATCACATAGGCTGTTGACGCCCCAGTATTTCAAAATACTTTACAAAAGGATATAGCTTCATGAGTTCTCATTTAGGGACTTTTTTTAATGCTACTTTTTCTTCTTTTTTCATCTGCTTCCATTTTAAGCTTAACTTCTTCACCTGAAAGAGCTCCCAGTTTCTTATTCTTTGCTTTCTTAACCTTTTCCTTGATGGCAGCCACATCAATTTTATTTTCAGTAGAAGCTAGACAAAATAAAAATGATACATGTAATCCTTTAGATTTTACCAAATAAAACAAAGAATATATATTTGGTACAATAATTTCAAAGTACTGTAATAGGTGAAAGGTCATGTTGTTAAATATAAAACACCTGCCTAAAGGAAAGTTAGACATTTTAGACAAAACAAATTATAAAGTACTTTAAAAATACATTAATAGAAATACACATCCAAATGGCACATTAATAAAAGTACTCATGCAAATGGCATTATAGATTACCTTTTCAATTACTGAATTCAACAATATCAAAGCTGCACTTATTTTCCTTAAAGTGCACTAAGATTATTTTTACTTATATTCTTTCCCACATTTTTAGAACTTTAGAGAGTACTCATTAATATACCAATTTTCCATTCTGCACATTAAAATAACATAGACTTACACTTCATGAAGAATATTAATATTTAGCCCTTCTAGCTTCCATGATTTTTATTAATAATGAAGATTTACATCAAAATCTACTTCATCTATTACCACACATAAAAACTTAAAAATAGGGGTGCCTGGGTGGCTCAGTCAGTTAGGCATCTGCCTTCAGCTTGGGTCATGATTTCAGGGTCTTGGGATTGAGCCTCCAGTCTGGGTCCCTGCCTTGCAGGGAGTCTGCTTGTCGTTGTCCCTATGCCCCTCCCCCTGTTCATGCTCTCTAAGGAATAAATCTTTTTTTTTTTTTTAAGATTTATTTATTTATTCATTCAGAGAGAGCGAGAGAGAGGCAGAGACACAGGCAGAGGGAGAAGCAGGCTCCATGCAGGAAGCCCGATGTGGGACTCGATCCTGGGTCTCCAGGATCACACCCCGGGGTGCAGGCAGCGCTAAACCGCTGTGCCACCGGGGCTGCCCAGGAATAAATCTTTAAAAAATAATCTGAGAATATCTGGAGATCCTCCTAACAGAACCCAAACCATGGACTCAATGCCAAAAACCTGAACAACAGAGAGACGAAAAAAAAGTAGCTTTTTCTCACCATTTAAAGAACAGTATTCAGAACACAGAAGAATCACAAAATAAAACATTATCAGACTTGAAACCTTCACTATCATGAAATAGCTACATCTCTAATCATTATAAACACAGATTAAAATGGCTACTGAACAATCTTTAGGGTAAAACTCACAGGCTGAACAAACTGTAAATTATAATGTTTATGACACTTGTAACTTTACATAACCAATGATCTACATAGAATACAGTATTAAATTGCTGATATAATTAATATACATACTAAAATAGTACTGGTAGGTCCGGTTTTGACCAATGGGTCAGCTACAATGATGCCAGTGACTTTTCTCCCCTCACTGTGCACTGGCTACTCTGGAAAATTACTTCAGAAAGAGTACAAGTGTTACTAGTGGGAAGGAAAATGTAGAAGAGGAAAGGATGGATCAAATACAGCTAGGAATGGAGAAGAAAAGACACAAAATTGTTTTGAGTCTTGAGGGAGGGGCAGATAGAGAAAATCCTTCAGCAGACTCCCCACTGAGCACAGAGCCTGAGGCCCGGGGCTCCATCCCAGGACCCTGAGCTCATGACCGGAGTCACAACCAAGAGTCTGATGCTTAACTGACTGAGCCATTCTGGCGCCCACTCTGGGTGTCTTTTTAATAATAGCCCCTAAGACCTTCCTGCTATTTTGATGGTGTCCTTTAGCCCAAGGTCATCAGAAATCCGTAACAATATAGGAATGGAACTTTAAGCCACAAATCACGTAAATAAAGAGAAGAAAAGCGTAACTTCTGATAAGCTCTAAGAGGCATGATAACAGAGCTTGGGGAGCTTGATGCGTTAGTTATTTTTACGTCTACAGAGGATTCACTGCTCTAATTTATAGATTCACAACGAGTCCTTGTCCAGCACAATCAGAGGTCAGGAGAGGACTGTCAACCCAGGATACTCTTAAATAGGCATTAACTGCTAATAAAACACCTCAGTGATCTCATCTCTAGGATTAGTGATTAATGAAATGTCAAGAGAACTGATGAAAGATAATGGTTATTTCTTTAGTTAACACTCATAAAGAGATTTGGACAAATTCACTACTGGTTTACTTTTTAGATTACAGACTTCAACATCATGCCAATAATCGGAAAATAAGCATTTACCTTCCTTTGGTTTCACCACTGGTTTCTCTTTAGGTGGAATAAAAGCTTTGTTTCTTTCCTCTTGTCTCTTACTGAGAGCTTCTGCTTGTTTAGCCTGCATTATTATAAGAACGATTTACCGTTAAGTAGGAATTCAAGTTTCTATGAACTATACTATCAATGTTGTGAACTAGATAAGAGTCTTACCTTTGTGGCTTCCATTTTCTGACACTTCTTTTTTGACTTGCCTTCAGAAAATATTCACCACTAGCCAATTCTTTATCAATCTGTTGAAATCAGTATTTACAATTATATCAGAAATAAGGTAGATGGGAAGTCATTTCCTAAAAAAGGCATAATGCCCTTGGGATAGAGATAGTAAGGTCAAAAATCTATGATTAGTTTATAAAGGCAGTGACAGAAAAAAAGATGTGCTCTCTAAGCTGAAGGGAATACACACAAAAAGCACAGAGGTAGGAAAGAGGTGATGTGTTCATGAAATATACAGCAGGCTGTTTTAGATGGGATGGAACATCAGTGATTCAGGAAGATGTGAGGAAACTGGAAAGATAATATGAGGTACGCTTGAAGAAACATGAATGCCAGGTGGAGAGGGTGGGCTATGATTTAGATATGACTGCAGGCTTCTGAGAGAAATAAAGAGACCAAAGCAGCCTATAGAAGGTACAGAAGATGGGGATCCCTGCGTGGCTCAGCAGTTTAGCACCTGCCTTCGGCCCAGGGCATGATCCTGGAGTCCCGGGATTGAGTCCCACATCGGGTTCCCTGCATGGGGCCTGCTTCTCCCTCTGCCTGTGTCTTTTTCTCTGTCTCTCTCATGAACAAATAAAAAAAAAAAAAAAAAAAAAGGTACAGAAGAAAGAAGAGAAAAACACTTGGAATAAAGTAATGGCATGCAAAATGAAGAGCTAGAATTGTTAGGGTTTGGGGACTAATTCAATACTAATTAGAGAAAGCACAGCTTATTCATTCAATATATAATTGATTTATCTCAAATTTACACAGATTAAATCTTAAGGCAACATTTTAAACTCTTAATAATTACTAACCTCTTTACACAATTACTAATCATTTAATCCTTATTTACAATCCTTTGAACTAGATATTTTTATTATCCTCATTTTATGTACAGGGAAATTGAGGCAGGTTAAATAAATTGCCAGTCATGAAGCAAGTAAGTGGCAGAAGAAGTCAACTGGGACATTACTGTTTTTAGAAGCTTAGTCATAGGAGAGAAAGATAAGACAATTACTAACCACAGGACAGGCCCATAAGAAGTATGGCAAGTATTATGGAAGCACAGTTGAGTAGTAAGATCACTGTACCTTCCCCCAACTAACAGTTCCTTTCTTTGCTTCCCTTTCCAGAATAGACCTCTTGATCCAACATTTCTGTTGTTTTATCACCATGATCTAGTAGAAAGGAAAGACTTTAAGATACAGCCAAGGTAGGGAATCATGAAGTAAGATCCTTCAGGAGACAGATGAAGACAGAATTCAAAGAACAGGTGAAGAAAGGTTTGGTGCAGATGGAAAAAAATTATAGGTGAGAGAAAAGGGAAGTTGAAAGAGTTCTCACTTGAGGGTCTTAAATATTGCCATAAAATAAAATGTAATGTCATCTGCTAAAGGTGGGAAGGTGCTTCAAGAATTAAGAGGACAGAGAACTACCAGACAACAGTGAGGATCTGAGCCTGGAAACGCAAAATTATAGTGGATATAGTCCAAAAATAAGACTTTCTCCAGCTATGTTTAGCAGCCACATTTTGGGAAAGAAGTCAAATTTTAGGACTGACCAAGTTTGAGAGTTTTGCTGGACAGATGTGATAGAAGGAAAAAGCAGCATAAAAGAAGAGTGATAAGCAAGAGAGAAAAGGAAATTTGGGGCAAAAAGTGAAGCCAGAAAACAAGTAATAAAATGAGAGGCATTCATAACTTCTATTTTAACAAAAGGGTACAGATGTTAGAATTTAGGATTTTAAAACTGGAGCAGTCTGGGCAGCCCGGGTGGCTCAGCGGTTTAGTGCCGCCTTCAGCCGGGGGCCTGATCCTGGAGACCTGGGATCAAGTCCCGCATCGGGCTCCCTGCATGGAGCCTGCTTCTCCCTCTGCCTGTGTCTCTGCCTCTCTTTCTCTCTGTGTGTCTCATGAATAAATAAAATCTTTAAAAAAAGAAAACCCAAAACCCCCCAAAAAACTGGAGCAGTCATATAGCACATGGTCTTAGGACTGATGCTAAAGCAAAGTGAGAGCATTAAGGGTTAAATTGTGTGTTTTTCTTTTAATCCATGGAATCTTTATTGTGGCCACAGGGGCACAACGGACAGCAACCACCTAGATATAGTTTACATTCTTACTGTGAAGCCTCTACTCCCCACATTCACATACTTAGCCGATTTACACTTACCTTTAGTTTCTTATACCCTGCCCCCTACGTGTACACACACACACACACACACACACACAAACACACAGTCTACCTAACTCTCCATAAACTTTCTAACGAAATAGGTTAAAATAGTATCCCCCTCATGTAAAGAAATTCAACACTTAATACTGACCTGACTTTCTAAAGAAAAGTTTCTGCACCTGAAAGAAGTCTGACAATCACTGTTACAGTAACATATAATTAACTCACTTTAACATTACACATTGGATGAGTATTCTTCATAGTATCTAGGTGGTCAGAATGGTGTGTATTTTTTCTTAAGTTTTTTTCTTTGGTTCCTTGTGTTTATTCACATTTTGTGCTCGAACTGTGGCAAGAATCCTTCCCAACTTTGTGATCTTAATTCAGAATCTTTTGCCAACTCTTGTTTAATCATTAAGGTCTTTAGTCGTGGCGATACATAAAGTAGGAATTAATTTTTTTAAAAAAAATTAATCTTTTAAAAAATTAATTTTTTAAAAAAGATTTTATTCATTTATTTATTCATGAGAGACACAGAGAGAGGAAGGCAGAGATATAGGCAGAGGGGGAAGTAGGCTCCATGCAGGGAGCCGAATGTGGGACTTGATCCCGGGTCTCCAGGATCACGCCCTGGACTGATGGCTGGCACTAAACTGCTGAGCCACCCAGGCATCCCCTGGAATTTTTAATTTTAATAAGCAACACATCTGTCAAACTAAGACATTATAAATATTAAATAATACAATTAAAATGAGTAGTTCTTAATCTCCTCAGTAGGAGCAAAAGATTCCATAAAAAAAAAAAAGTAATATCAAATCAAGCATCAGAAAACAATTAGAAATTTAGATTAAGAAATGCAGAATTATTGGGGCGCCTGGTGGCTCAGTTGGTTAAGCGTCTGCCTTCGGCTCAGGTCATAATCTCAAAGTTCTGGGATTGAGCCCTGCATCAGGCTGCCCGTTCACCAGGACCAGGAAGTCTGCTTTTCCCTTTCCGCCTCCCCCTGATCTCTCTCTCTCTCTCTCAATAAATAAATAAATAAATAAATAAATAAATAATAAAAATGCAGAACTATTAAAATAGAGATCAGAATTGAGATGAGACTAAGCTTTTCAATCATTAGTTCATTAAAACTCTTAAAATTTGGGGAGCCTTGGTGGCTCAGGGTCATAATCTCCAAGTCTGGGATGCAGCCCCGCATCAGGCTTCCAGGGAGTCTGCTTCTTTTTCACTCTCTCCCTCTGCCCCTACGCATCACTTGTTCTTGCTCTCTCAAATAAATAAATAAAATCTCTAAAAAACAAAAAATCTTTAAAATACAAATTATTTGGAGCAGGGAGAGTTCTTAATTAGCAATGTTCCCTAAAAACTGGAAGTTTTGGGTAGCACTTTAATTATCACAGGGAAAGAAAAAAGTAAACTTTCTCTTGATCAGACAAAAGCAATATTCTCACATTTCTCCCACTCCATTTGAATTCTGCACACATTGGAACATCAAAGGATGCCAATCAGGCATCAGATACAAGACTAGCTCTCTTTATCTTTAATTTGTTCTTTCACCCCAATCTAACAGTGACTTCATAACTTCATCAAATTTAAGTGGATTGCTTCAAAAATACTCCTCATAAAATAGTTCATTACAGCATGGTTACATTCCCAGGTATAATCACGAATGCTGTGCACACAGGGATATAACAGATCTCTCAGAGTTTATAATTTGAGAACTTAAAACAAAAAGTCTTAATATAATCTGACATATTCCAAACTCCACTAATAGAAAAAAACAGAATTCCAAACAGTCACATCTTTAAATATAGTAATGGGCCCATAATCCAAGAAAACTTGATTGAGATCATCGATGACCCATTCCATGAAGCTTATATCCTTTGTATCAGAACTATGCCATACGTTACCGCACAGCAGAGACCTAAGCCTCTACGGATATAACTCCTCAGGACTAAGGTAGTTGGGCGTGCAGAACTCTACCTCTACCCTGAATAATTCTGCTTTATCTGTTTTGTGCATTAGGCTTCCATAAAAGATTTAATTTCAAGAAAAGTTTCTACACCTGAAAGAAGTCTGACAATCACTGTTATAGTAACATATAATTAACTCACTTTAACGTTACACATTGGATGAGTATTCTTCATAGTATCTAGGACTACTTTTTTAACCTGAAATTTGCAAAGAAAAATTAATTAGATACTTAGAAAGATTTTAATGAACTAAGTGGAAGGGGATTAATACACTGCAACATATCCTATGAACTGGGCAATGACTTCCAAATTGAATACAGTAGGCCTTCAACTGCTCTGAGTGACTCATAGATGTTTCCTAGTAGTCAACTTCTCTTGGAAGCAATGAATTTTCTCAACGTTACTGCTAAAATGTAACATATAGAACTAATACAATAACATTTTGGAACTGTGGAATTTAGGGATCAGGTAGCTAGATTTAGTCAGAAAAATTTAGGCTCAATAATGGGAATGCCACTTCATAAGGGAAAATCACCTAACTGTCCTTTTCCTGCTTTCTCGTTTGTAGTACGGAAAAAAAAAAAAAAAAAAAACCTACCTCAAGGCTCTGCTGTAAAAATTAAGTAAGATGATATATGCAGACTTCACAAACTATAGGGTATTCAATATATTTGAGTTTTTATTTCCACATGAGAAAAGGACCAATAACTATAAGATCCAACAGAACTATTGTATTCTAGGTCCTGGAAAGGGAACAAGACCTCACAGCCAGATCCAGACAACAAAAGGAGTTAATAGACACAGTAACTGCTCCACTGATTCTCTCATAACATTAAACTTCACAAGTTAAAAAAAAAATTGTCAATCCATTAAAGATTACACTAAACTTCAAACCAAAAAAATGTATTTTAAAGGAAAGAAGTTTTCAGAATCTGACCTCTACTGGTTTATATAGGTTACTGCAAATAACAGTATCACCATTCAATTCTCTAATTACTTGAGCACATGTAACTACATCTTTCCTGTATATGCTACAGACTAAAATCTTAAATACCCATTTAAAACTTGCAGTGGAAAGAGAAATGATGCCCAGACCTTCTAATTCAGGAATGGATACTTCCTTAGTTCCCAAAGGTTGACCATATTATGTTAGGATCTAGGAGTGATGATGATTCCCTCAAATAACATGAAGCACAAAGTATTCACCAATGGGAAATCAAACAAAGTACATTATTTTAAAAAGAAAGAAGAAAGAAAGAAAGAAAGAAAGAAAGAAAGAAAGAAAGAAAGAAAGAAAGAAAGAAAGAAAGAAAGAAAGAAAGAAAGAAAGAAAGAGAAAGAAAAGAAAGAAATTGAAAAACAGTGTATTATCCAAAGAACTATTATAACTGAATTATTTAATTTGTTCTATACTAAAAACTGACTGAAGATAGCAAATAGTTCTCACCTCTTTTAAGCCACTAAAAGGTCCACTGACTGAAACCATGTTTCCCTGAACCATAATATAACAGTTTGAGTTCCAAAGCCTTTACCAAAAGAAAAGTTGAAATTCAGTACAATGAAAAAAAAAAAAAAAAAGAAATTCAGTACAATGAAAAACTAATGACACAGGAAGACTCTTAAGTTTTCCACTGATAAAAAAAAGTACCTTTAACATAGATCCTTTGGGACCTATGAGACATTGTCTTCTTTTCACAAATCTTTTTCTTTTTTTTTAGCTTTTTTTTTTTTTAATTTTTATTTATTTATGATAGTCACACACACAGAGAGAGAGAGAGAGGCAGAGACACAGGCAGAGGGAGAAGCAGGCTCCATGCACCAGGAGCCCGACGTGGGATTCGATCCGGGGTCTCCAGGATCGCGCCCTGGGCCAAAGGCAGGCGTTAAACCGCTGCGCCACCCAGGGATCCCTCTTTTTCACAAATCTTTATTTCTTACTAAACAACCTATTTTAATTATGTCACAACGCAACATTATCCTCAAGAATTCCTACTGCCGGGATCCCTGGGTGGCGCAGCGGTTTGGCGCCTGCCTTTGGCCCAGGGCGTGATCCTGGAGATCCCGGATCGAGTCCCACACGTCGGGCTCCCGGTGCGTGGAGCCTGCTTCTCCCTCTGCCTGTATCTCTGCCTCTCTCTCTCTCTCTCTGTATGACTATCATAAATAAATAAAATTAAAAAAATTTAAAAAAAAAAAAGAATTCGTACTGCCTTTGGAAACATGAAGAAAATATTCTTTACAAACACATTTGTTTTCAAGGCCTAGGCTAATGAAATCTAAGCAGAAAAATGAAAACTCTAAGATGGAGGGATGCAGTGTTATATGTTATCTCTAATGTTGATGCAAATAAAGCAAAGTTTTTGTAATTCTAAATTTACCTGTTCAAATGATACACTTCTTGCTAAAAGTTTTAATTAGGTCTCTGGCCCTAATGATGATATATGGATCAAAAGTCTTCTTTGTCGTACAGTCATATTGCCCTCGATCAGGTCCAGGATTGCATTAATGTGCTGCAAAAAGCAAAGAGCAAATACACAACTGTCTAAAAATCAATTCAGTTTTAGGTAATTATAGACAGCCTATCCTAATCAAACTATTAATTACTGTAAATTAAGCTCTCTCTAATTCTATCAATTCCCCCCCTTGAAGAAGCTGAGTAGTTGATATAAATAATGAACACTTGATTACTTTCATATTTCAAAGAAAATAAAAAATTCAGGCAACTGAAACCATTTGTACTTACTTGGCTTTAGAACTTTGCACTTATTGGGATAAAGATTATATCTAGTTTAAAAAATATGTTATCAATGCAAATGAGGTCATACTTAAGACCTAGGGTGAAAATCTAAAGCTACATATAGCTCCTCTATCCTGGACTGGGCTCTGATCTGCCATCTGCTCCTTTGGGTTATGAATAGACTTTCCCTTCAAACTTTTTTCTAGCTGGTTTGTATTAGCTAAATACAAAGCGAAAACAAACTCTCACAGGTTCAGAAAGAAGCAATAAATGGAAAATTATGCATTAACTCTTAATAGGAGAACCAGATTTCAACAAAGCAAATTAAAATGTCATTTTCTGACTGACAGTATGTTGTGAATAATATTTCAGTGTAGTGAGTGATGAACAGTTCAACATAAGGTTTGGTCTCTATAAGTTCACAAGTCTAATCTCAGAGGTAGCTGTAAAATAGCTTGCAGTTTGCTGAACCACCCTAATACCTAACGGGCACAAACAGCTCCAGAGCAGTCACCTAGATGAGAAATACATTTTATATCACAACCTAGTGTGTGCACATGTGTTCATGTACACATATATAAATGAACCCAAAGCTTCATAAAATGAAACTTATCCTTACCATATGTGATACGTTATTTTTTTAATTTCTTTTTTTGGATGCATTCCTTTTTTTAAAGGCACATTATATCCACTAAATGGGATTTCTTGCTCCACTAATGGGTTTTCCAATCCATAGTTTGAAAAACAAAAACAAATATACTGCTCTAGGGAAACGGCAGCAGCTACATATAGGGCAAGTTGGCCACACCCCCCTCTTCCATTTAAAATGAAAGTTAAGAAACCATCCAGGAACGGGCCTCAACTCAAACTACACAGAAACATGGCAAATATCACAGTATAGAACAGGCATCCTGAAACTTGGAGTTCACAGAAAATCCATGAGATCCCTAAAGTTCTACAGGTAAGTGAATTTATCAAAGTAATCTATTACTCACAAAATAAAAAACAAGTGGATTATAAGAATAAAGCTTATACCTAGGCTGTTTAAAATACCAAAGGAACCAGGGGCACCTGGGTGGCTCAGTCAGTTAAGCATCCAACCAACCCTTGATTTCTGCTCAGGTCATGATTTCAGGACCATGAGACTGAACGTCATGTCGAGCTCTGTGTTCATCAGAGTCCACGTGGGATTCTCTTACCCTCTCCCCAACCTCTACTCGCACATGCACATAGGCACACACACTCGCACTTACTCTCTCTAACGATATTTCTTAAAAAAAAAAAAAAGGCAAAAAACAAAGGCACCACATTAACCATTTATGCTAGTACCTTTAAAAAAAAAATCCACCAGCATATATACTTATTTAAAAGTAAAGGTGTAAGGAGCAAAACCTCAAAGAAATATATAAAATGTGCATACATGTTCATTCAAGGCTCTTCTGTACCAAAGGCCAGCACTCTTTCAAGTAAGCCTCTCTAGATTTTGGGAACAAAGTTGCAAAACTGCTCTCCTCCAAGAGGCCTCTGGGATTGTCCTTTTTAGAAAACGCAGGTTCCTTCCATCAGGTACAGTGAGGAGTTCTGATTCATCTAAAGAGGAGAAGAAACTTACACGTAAGATTTTACCCTTCTCTTGGACACTTTTAAAAATGCTTATATGCATATATTTACAAGTTTCCCAATACTCCTTGTAGTTCCTATTCTCATACTCTTTAGATTATTCAACAAAGAACATGACTCCATCATTATTTATCAACACTGTATTAAAATTAACTGTCTATACTTCAGCCTCATAAGACAAAGTTCCTTAAGGGCAGGGATGCTCCTCGGGTCTACAGTAATTCGCATATGCCTGATAGTAGGATACTAAAAAAACTTATATTGTACTACACTAACTTAAAGATCCAAATACTGCTTTGTTTACATGACTATTTTATCTTTTTTTTTTTTTTAATTTATTTATGATAGTCACAGAGAGAGAGAGAGAGAGAGGCAGAGACACAGGCAGAGGGAGAAGCAGGCTCCATGCACCGGGAGCCTGATGTGGGATTCAATCCCGGGTCTCCAGGATCGCGCCCTGGGCCAAAGGCAGGCGCCAAACCGCTGCGCCACCCAGGGATCCCCATGACTATTTTCAATATAAATAACCTTTTAGATTTTCCTGAACTGCAGCATGGTGTGTATATGCACAGGCATATATATTTGTGTTTGTGTGTTTGCACAAACACAAACTTAAAAGCTGATATTCTGGTGTAAACTTTCAGTTACCGTCACTGGTATATGGTTTTAGACTTTCCAAAGAGTTTTCATATGCCTTATTTCTGTATACACCTTCATGACAACTGTGAAAGGTGGGAAGAATCGGTATTATTTTTCCCATTTTATAAAAGACATTCAGTCCAAAAAGATTAGTGACCTGTCTAAAGGGACACAAAGGTAATTCAGCCTAAGTCTCCTTTCAATAAAATGAAATGTCTCTTAAGGGCATAAATGATCTCCAACTTCATTTATTAACACTCCTGGTCCTGGATTTTAGGAATCTCTTAAATCTAACAGCGATACTTTAATTCAATACTACTCAAAGGTATGACCCATAGACCTGCAGTGTCAGCACACATTAGGAGTTAGTCACAAATACAATTCTTGGGCTCCAACTAAGACCTAGCAAATTTGAATCTCTTGGATGAGCCCCAAGAATCTGTGTTCTTATAATCTCATTAGGAGATTCTTATGCACACCAAGTCTGAGAAAAGGGCCTTTGTGGTTTGTTATCCCCCATGGTAAACTTGCTTCTGTTTCTCACACTCACATCCAGTTTATTATTTCTGGTTCAAATCACAGAGAATTAGCTAAGCTTCATACATCACTTCCAAAAAAAAAAAAAAAAAACCAACAACAACAAAAAAACCCCACCAAACCTTCAAGTTCTACCACCGTGATTACTTAAAATATGTATCTTACCAAGTCTCTACTCAATTTAAACACTTAAATAGCTACAAATTTTAAAAAAACCAAAACCTAGCAAAAAAAAATTCACAGGAGTTTCACAACAGAGAAGTGCCAATAGCCTCCAAAACACGTGAAAAGGTGTGGCCTCATTAGTAATAAGGGAAGCTCAAATTAGAACCCCAACCAGACAGCATTTCACACTTACCAAAATGATAGAAATCCGACCTGCAGAGAGCATCAGGCGCTGGCGCGGCTGCAGAGCAAGGAGAACTCTCACCCACGGCCGCCGGAGCGTCTCCAGCGTTACCTGCACTACCCTCATTCAGGGATGCCCGTCCCATGTGCATAATGTGAGAAACCGGAACTTGCAAACCGGGAGATACACACGGAGACGTTTACAGGAGCGCTGCTGGTAATGGCAGGCAGCGGGAACAACCCGAATGTCCACCAACAGCAGAATGGAAATATACATAAGTGGACATTCATGGAAGGAAACAGCATCAGTATCAAAGGAAAATATTAAACGACAGCTACACGGATCACCTTGACTCAGTAAGAAAAATAAGGTTAAGCCTCGGAAGCAAGCAGAACATCCAGAACCCTCTTGCATTCGTAAAAATTCAAACACTGACAACATCAAACCATTCCGGGCACGGGGTAAAGATTATGTGGAGCACAGAAAATGATCAGAACGACTGGGAACAGGAAAGGGCAGAGGTAGAGAGCGCTCCTCGGGACTCGGGTGCGGTCCCGCCATATCTCCCATGTGCTGCTGGCTTTACTCTCGGCGCCTCAGACCCTGCATTCCGCTGAATCTGTTATGTGACTACAGACTTCTAGGACACCTCGCTAAGGGCACAGGGAGAGCTTGAGGTCCCAGGACACCTCCTGAGGGTGCACAGTGAGAGCTCGAGGTCCTAGGACACCTCCCGAGGGCCAGAGGGAGAGCTCTAGGTTCTTACTCCCAGGACACCACCTGAGGGTGCACAGTGAGAGCTCGAGGTCCCAGGACACCTCCTGAGGGCCCAGAGGGAGAGCTCCAGGTCCCAGGACACCTCCTGAGGGTGCACAATGAGAGCTCGAGGTCCCAGGACACCTCCTAAGGGCCCAGGGCGAGAGCTCGAGGTCCCAGGACACCTCCCGAGGGCCCAGAGGGAGAGCTCGAGGTCCCAGGACACCTCCTGAGGGTGCACAGTGAGAGCTCGAGGTCCCAGGACACCTCTTGAGGGCCCAGAGGGAGAGGTCGAGGTCCCAGGACACCTCCCGAGGGCCCAGATGGAGCTCGAGGTCCGAGGACCCCTCCTGAGGGTGCACAGTGAGAGCTCGAGGTCCCAGGACACCTCCTGAGTGCCCAGGGCGAGAGCACTTGAGGTCGGCGGCTCACCTGGGCCACCCCGCAGCCGCCGCCCACCCGCCCTTTCGTCGACGGCGTCCAGCCTCGGCCACGAGCACAGGCCTCCGGCGCCCCCCCGACCCTCGGGCCGGTCCGCACCTGCACAGGCGTCTCGGCCCCGCAGCGCCGTCGGTCCGCAGGCCCGGCCTCCCCCCATCCCCCGGCCCCCAGGCGGACTGCACAGAACCGACGCCACGTCCCCGGCCAGCGGCAACGCAGCAGTCACGCCCCGAGCCTCGGTTCTCACTCGAACTGACCTCGCTTCTCCGGCTTCGGCTGCTGCGGACGAAACTCAGTCCTCGGTTCGCCGGCGCCAGCCCGTGGAAGCAGGAGGCCGCCATGTTCCAGCTGCTTCCGGCGCTACCGGAAGTGGGGCTGCTCTTACATCCTACCGGCTATTCCCCGGAAGTGGGGCTGCTCTTACATCCTACCGGCTATTCAGGCCTAAAAACCTGTTGGCTCGAAATGAGTTCCGTAGAACGCGGACGAGGAGGTCTGCGCAATCTCCGTGCGTGCGTTCGCCGCGGCCTGCGTCGGTGCCCAAGCTACCGGCGCTTCTCCTGCGTGGCCAATGGAGAGCCGCGGACTGTCTTCCCAGGATGCACGGCAACCACGGAGGTCGGCTGCATGCTGGGAGTTGTAGTCCAGCGCTATGGGGAGGCTGGAGGCCCAGCTCTGCTGCCTACAGCCTCCTGTGGGTCCTTGTGTGTAGCTCAGGGTCTTGGACTCCGGGGTTCGGTCGCAGCGTGCAATCGTCGGCAACCGGCTGCCATTCACGTCACCCACCCACCCACTTGTTTGATGATATGTATTTGGCCGTCAAGCATGCGCTGGGCCTAACTGGGAAGGCCAAATACGGAGATGCCTGGTCCTTGATGGCAGAGACTGGCACAATCGCTACCATTTACTGAGACTACTTGGTGCCACGCACTTTATTTGCATTTCCAATTTTTAAAACAAAACTAAAACCGATTATCTTTTTTTTGTAAGACAGTCTTAAAAGTCTTTGTTTCTGATGGTACTTACGTTCCCAGGGTCTTGGTGCTTCTTCTGAGCCAGAACCATGCAATTAAGTGACGCTTCTCAAGTATTCCCAAAACGGCTCCCTCAACGCTGCATATGGCCTCAGTGTGAGGCTTTTCACTACTTGCACACTTTCGCACTTCTAAAAATCTAAAAATTCTTAGACTCACTAATGATGAGACTTCTCTTGGTGACTGGTCTTACTGCTTGCCATTTCTAAAATTCTCTGCAGCACAAGTTGGGGAAGTCTTAGGTTGAATTTCTGGCATTAGTGAGACTGGGAACATCTATTTGGAATCCACCCTTGTATATCTTCTATAAAAACTTAAGATTGTTGTACATACGGTACATACATAAAACAGACGGGTAATTAGTGACAAGGTCCCAAGACATGTGGTTATGTTAAGATATTTTTTTCTTGGGACACCTGGGTGGTTCAGTCAGTTAAGCATCAGACTCCGGTTTTGGCTCAGGTGGTGACCTCAGGGTCATGAGATGGAGCACAGCATGGGGCTCTGTGGTAGATGTGGAGCCTGCTTAATATTTTTACTCTCCTCCTCTTCCCCATCACACTCACATGCTCTCTCTCTCTCTCAAAAAAAAAAATTATCCCATTTTTATAAAGCAAACGATTCAATAAGTATTTATTGAGCATCTATAACATTTTGTGTTCTTTGTGCTAGATAATTATATGTATGTGTGTCTGTATATATTGTGAATATATGTTTGTATGTGATTATACAACAAAAAAAGATTTAGAAGGCTACACCTCAAGGTTATAAGGCAGGCTATCTTAGGGATGAAGGTAGAAAAGAAAAAGGAAGCAGGCAAAAGGACAAAAATAGGTAAAAAATAATAATCATTAGAAAAATATTGTCAACAAGTAAAGGACTCTGCATGAAAGCCTAGAAAACCTGGGAGTCCAGGACAGAGACCAAATTTGAGAAACATATTCGGTCTTGGAATGTTTGCTGTGCAACAACATGTTTCATGTGTCATGGTGTTGGGCTGAAATAGGCTTGCACGGTATCAACCCCTTCTTGCAAGGCCCCATTTAGCAAATTCTGTAGATATGGACACATGGTATACAGCTCTGGCTGCTAAGTCACTTCAGTGAACACTTAACCAACCTCTGTTTTTTCAGCTGTAAAATGAGAAAGTTGAGTTAGATTACTGCTTCTTAAACCTTAGCCAACCTCGGACACACGTGGAGGGTGATTGTATTCCCAGTTTATAGTTCAGTAGGTCTAGGACAGGGCCCAAGAATTTGCAATCTGGAAAACAAGGAATTACCCAACCCTAAAATGCAAATAATGCCAAGGTTGAGAGACTTGGGCCTACAGATGTTCTTAATTTCTGTGATTCTACTTCAAAGGGCTAGTAAGGGCTTTACTTTTACTTTTACCAGACATGCAATGAAAGCAAAGTTATTTCCTACTTTTCCCATTATTTCCCACTGCTAGGGCAGAACTTACCTGGCATCAAGAAGCCAAAGTTTCCAGATGGTTGTTCATTACTTTTCTGGGCTCCTTGGTGGACAATCTTAATCCATTTCCTGGGATTCTGTTGTCTCATTACCCAAACAATGACACTGCTATATTCAGTGGATGCTTGAGGTCTAAAGGCACTCATTATTGCTTGAATATTAGTCTCTCTGGGACTCAGGCCCACAGAACATTAATATTTCATTGGGCCTCTCCTACTATTTCCAAGGCAATCTTCCATCTTTCTCTTCTTGATTGTACTTATTGATAAGAAACAGCTTTGATTTAATTTTTGGTTATAATATTCTTCTCCTTAAAGGAAAGCTGGAATACGTTTCGTGATATTAGGTTTCACTGAAGCAACAGAAGGCTTTTTAACGCATGCATGAAAACTCAAGATTTAATTAGTGGCATGTGAAATGTATTGGCACTGCCGAGATTTATTATTTTAGGCAAATCAAAGAAGCAAACTACAGTCTTTTATTTGTTTACGTGACATTGGGAGAATATTTGAACTTCTCCAGGAAGCAAATTTCTAGTCATTTGTTAAGTCTATATGCCTCCCCACCCTTCAGACAGTGGTAGCCACAGATGGTTCTTGATTAAATAAATTTTTTTAATGAAATAAACTTTTTAGATTATATATTTCAAACATTTAATGGGTTTGTATTTAAACAAGCTATTTCTTGATGTTAACAAGATGGTGACATGGCTTCTCCATTGTTTCAAAATCTCAAAAAGTCTAGCTATCTGATACACCTAGAGACTGAAAATTAAGTTTTAACACTACATTTTTTGCTTTTGATCATCTATCAGTGATTTTAATCTCTTTTGGTTTGCAAGTCACTTTACTGATGAAATTAAATCAATGGACCCAGAAAAGCACATATATTTGGGTACACATATCATTTTACCCATAGTTTGACGAGATGCTCACATTTCTGTCACACTCTTTCATAAAACTCCTAAGAGATCAAGCCATCAGGTTAGGGACTCTTGCCTTAAAGCAACACAGGAGGAATGTCTCAGAAGCCTGGATCTGATCTTATGAGCACTCAAGTCCTTTGCTTTTAGAGTTCTCCAGGAGACACAGGATTAGAATTTTAGTATGCTTCCGTACTTGCGTATAAGTATACTTCTCAAGAATCCTTTGACTGCAAGTCATAGAAATTCAAAGTAACAAGTACAAAAGAGGATTTATTGCCCTACATACCTGGGAATTGGACCTACGCCCTCAGCAATATCATAGAAACATTCATGCTCTTTCTCTATCATAATCTTGAGACCTCTCTCTCTGTGTGTGTGTGTGTGTGTGTGCGTGTCCTTCCATATTCTGGCTCTGCTTTTTCTGTGTAGTTTTTATTCTGAAGCAAAGATATCTGCCAGCAGTGCAGAATTAAATTCTCAGCAGAAGAAATCCTTTCGTCCTAAGAATTCCATCAAAATCCCAGGAAGAAAACAAACAAACAAACAAATCCCAGGAAGACTCTTAGTGGCCAGTCCTGGATCACACTCTAAAGTCAGAGGTGGGTTACACCCACATAAACCATCTGGGCTTAGAATGGGAATGAATGATTCCTAAGGAGAAATTGAGAGCTGCTGCCAAAAGAAGGGAAAGAGGGGCAAAAACACACAATGTGTACTACAGTAAGTATAGCAAGTTATGCAGGGGATTAATAGGTTTTCAGGTTTTACCCATCACCATTGCTCATTCCCAAGCCACCATTTCATTAAAACAAGCCACATACTTAAAGAATTACTTAGCCCCAGTCACAAGATACATGGAGGAATTATGTACTAAGATTTTATTGGGGGTATGTGTGTATAGTAGCTCTCTATATTTGCTATGAGAAGAAAAATGTATTAATTGGTGTAGTAGGTTGATTTATATTTCTCTAGGCACATGTGGTGATACTGAAAATGTGACCTGCTGTAATTGTGGTGATTGGGTGTAGCCCATTTTTATAATAATTTTTCTCTCATGTAGCATATTTCCCTACAGGAAATGGCTGTATATTTTTTCTTTTTATTTTGAAAAGAATAAAAAAGGAAAATGCAAGGAACAATGCAACCATTGTCCAAGAATCTACCTAAATTTAGTAAATTTTAACTTATCATTTATCACTTTGGTCCCAGATATACATAAATATTTGTATCATAAAATCTCACAATAATGCAAAATGAAGTCATTCCTATCTTCTCTCTTCTAGAAGCAATAATTAGATGTTTTAGTTTCTAAGAATTATTTTAGGTTTACTAAAAGCAGATAGACTAATATGACAAATGCTTTTGTAGTCATAGTTAAATTTAAGACATAAATATTTCCAGCTAAAGCCCCTGTCTACACGTTCATAAACTCATACCTTCCCTCTTCCACCATAGGTGACCACTATGCCAAGTTAGGGATAGGGTAAGGCTTAGGGTTAGGGTTAGGGGTTAGGGTTAGGGTTAGGGTTTGGGTTAGGGTTTGGGTTCAGGTTAGAGGTTAGGGTTTGGGGTCTGGGTTAGGGTTCATGTTCGGGGTTAGGGTTACGGGTTAGGATTAGTGTTAGGGGTTAGGGGTTAGTGGTTAGGGTTAGGGTTAGTGGTTAGGGGTTCGGGGTTAGGGTTAGGGGCTGGGGGTTAGGGTTAGAGTTAGGGTTAGGGTTAGTGTTTAGGGGTTAGGGTTAGGGGTTAGAGGTTAGGGGTTAGGGTTTGGTTAGTGTTTACGGTTAGGGTTAGGGTAGGGTTTAGTGTTAGGGTTAGGGGTTAGGGTTAGGGTTAGGATTAGGGTTAGGGTTAGCAGGTTAGGGTTAGGGGGTTAGGGTTAGGGTAAGGGTTGGGGTTAGGGTTGGGGTTGGGGTTAGGATTGTTAGGTTTAGGGTGTTAGGGTTAGGGTTGTTAGGGTTAGGGTTGTTAGGAGTAGGGTTAGGGTTGTTAGGGTTAGGATTAGGGTAGGGTTTTTTGGTTAGGCTTAGGGTTGTTAGGTTTAGGGTTAGCGGTAGGCTTGTTAGGGTTAGGGTTTGGGTTGTTAGGGTTAGGGTTAGGGGTTAGGGTTAGTGCTAGGTTTAATGTTAAGGTTGGTTTAGGGTTAGGGTTAGGAGTTTTCGGTGGGGTTAGGGTTACGTGGTTAGGTTTAGAGGTTAGGGTTAGGTTTTGTGGTTAGTGTTAGCGTTAGGGTTAGGGTTGAGCGTTAGGGTAGGGTTAGGGTTAGGAGGAGGCTAGGGTTAGGGTTGTGTTAGGGTTAGGGTTAGGTTTAGGGGTTAGCATAAGGGTTATGGTTTAGGGGTTAGGTTTAGGGTTAGGGTTAGGGTTAGGGTTAGAGTTGGATGTTAGGGTTAGTGGTTAGGTTTAGGTTTACGGTTAGGGTTAGGTTTAGGGATAAGGGTTTGGTTTAGGGGTAGGGGTAGGGGTTAAGGCTAGGGTTAGTGGTTAAGGAAAGCGTTAGGGTTAGGGTTAGCGTAGGGGGTTCGGTTTAGGTATTAGGGTTAGGGGTAGGGGTTAGAGTTAGAGTTAGGTTCGGAGTTAGGGTTTGGGGTTAGGGTTAGTTTTTATGGTTAGGGTTAGGTGTTAGGGTTAAGGGTTAGGGTTAAGGTTAGGGGTAGGTGTTAGGGTTACGTGTTAGGGTCAGTGTTAGGGTTTAGGGTTAGTTGTTAGGGTTAGGGGTTAGGGTTAGGGTTAGGGGTTAGGGTTAGGGTTAGGTATTTGGGTTAATGTTAGGGTTAGGGTTTAGGTTTAAAGTTTGCGGGTTAGGGTTAGGGTTTAGGGTTATGGTTAGGACTAGCGTTAGAGGGTTAGTGTTAGGGTTAGAGGGTTATGGTTAGGCTTAGGGTTAGGTTTGTTAGGGTTACTGTTAGGGTTATGGTTAGGGTTAGTTGTTAGGGTTAGGGTTTTGGGTTACTTTTAAGGGTTAGGGTTAAGGTTAGGGATTAGGGTTAGGGTTAGGGTTAGGCGTTACAGATATGGTTCGGCGTTAGTTTAGGGTTAGTGTTAGGGTTAGGGGTTAGATATAGGGTGTTAGGGGTTAGGGTTTGGGTTAGTGTTAGGGGTTAGGACTAGGGCTTGGGTTAGGAGTTAGGGTTAGAGTTAGGGGGTTAGGGTTAGGTTTAGGAATTAGGAGTAGTATTAGGGTTAGGTGTTTAGGGTTATTTGGTTAGGGTTTGGTTTAGGGTTAGGGTAGGTTTGTTAAGGTTATGCTTAGGGTTGTTAGGTTTAGGGTTAGGGAGAGGGTTAGGGTTAGGGGTTAGATTTAGGTTTAGTGTTAGGGGTTAGGGTTTGGGTTAGCATTAGGGTTAGGGTAGGGATTATGTTTAGGGTTAGTGTTAGTGTTTGAGGTTTAGAGTTAGGGTTAGGGGTTAGGGTTAGCATTAGGGGATAGGGTGAGTGTTAGTGTTAGGGGTTAGTGTTTCGGTTAGGGTTAGGGATAGGGTTAGGGTTAGCTAGTTACGGCTATGGTTAGGGTTCGGGTTAGCTGTTAGGGTCAGTGTTAGGGGTTAGGGTTAGTTGTTAGGGTTAGGGTTAGGTGTTAGGGTTAGGGTTAGGGGTTAAGGTTAGGGTTAGGGTGAGGGTGAGAGTTAATGGTGAGGGTTAGGGTTAGGGTTAGGGTTGGGTTAGGTTTAGGATTAGGGGTGGTTTAGGGTTAGGTGTTAGGGTTAGGGTTAGGGCTAGGGTTTAGGGTTAGGGTTAGGGGTTAGGGCTAGGGTTAGTGGTTAGGGATAGGGTTAGGGTTAGGGTTAGGGGTTACGGTTAGGGTTAGGGGTTACGGTTAGGGTTAGGGGTTAGTATTAGGGTTTGGGTTAGGGCTTAGGGTAGGGGTTTGGGTTAGGGTTAGGGTTTAGGATTAGGGTTAGGGTTAGGGGTTAAGCCATCCTTCAACTAGCTGCGTACTTATTGGTGTGAGAATGTAGCAGCATTCAGAGTGAGGAGGTTCCATGAATACTGCTTTCTTGTACCTGGAGACACACCTACGAAGCCTGCATTTTCCACTTGCGTCGCACAAGCTTCTGACAAACATCTCTAATAAGTATGTTCAAAATTCCATCTGCAGAAGAGGGGCAAGATTGGGGAAGAGAAGGGTCCCCAAATCACCTGTCCCCACCAAATTACCTAGATAAACTTCAAATCATCCTGAAAAATCTATGAATTTGTCTTGAGATTGAAAGACAGAACAGCTGGAATGCTACAGTGAGAAGAGTTTGCGCTTATCAAGGTAGGAAGACCGGGAAGAAAAGAAATAAGTAAACAGAAGGCATCCAAGGGGGAGGGGCCCCGCGAGGAGCCGGGCTAAGACAGGGGCGAGTGCCCCCAGGACAGGAAAGCTCCGTCCCAGAGAAGCAGGAGGTTCACCAACCTTCCCGGGTGGAAAGGCGCTCCCAGGGAGTTAGTGCAGGTCCCCAGGAGGGTGGGGATGCCCTCAGGCTCCCTGGGACACTAACCGACATCTGTGCCCCTGGGAGAGCGTGTCACACCCGGCGGCTGAGCTCCCTAAGCGGCTGCAGCACGCACGCAGCTGGACCCCGGAGCAGCTCCGAGGGGCTCAGGAGGCGGCTCCACAGCGGAGGCTGCGCGGCCGGGAGCGCGAATCCAAAAGCACAGGCCCAGGAGCCCTGGGCATGGGGGGACACAGCCCAGGATCCGATCTCACCCCGGGACAGGCAGAGGCCAGGAGGGCCCAGGATAGCAAGGACGCTCCTGCCCCGAGCGGAGAGGATCAGCGGCCCTGCCCAGAGTATCCAGACTGCTGCAGATGGAGAGCTCCGTAGTTACTTCAGGAGCTGAATCCAGGGCTCCAGAGCTGGCTTCCGCCCACTGTGGTTGTCCTCCTGGGGCCTCACAGGGTAAACAACAACCCCCACTGAGCCCTGCCCCAGGCAGGGGGCTGAGCAGCTCCAAGTGCTAACACCTGAAAATCAGCAAAACAGGCCCCTCCCCCAGAAGACCAGCTAGACGGACAAGTTCCAGCGGAAGTCAAGAGACTTAAAGTATACAGAATCAGAAGATACTCCCCCGTGTTTTTGTTTTTTTTTTTTGCGTTTTGATTTCTGTTTGTTTCCCCCATTTTTCCCTTTCTTTCTTTTTCCTTCTCTTTTTCTTCTCTTTTTTCTTTTTTCTTTATCCTTTTTCTCTTTTCTTTCCTTCTTTCTCTCCTCTCTTTTGCTCCTTTTCCCAATACAACTTGTTTTTGGCCACTCTGCACTTAGCAAAATGACTAGAAGGAAAACCTCACCTCAAAAGAAAGAATCAGAAACAGTCTTCTCTCCCACAGAGTTACAAAATCTGGATTACAATTCAATGTCAGAAAGCCAATTCAGAAGCACTATTATAAAGCTACTGGTGGCTCTAGAAAAAAGCATAAAGGACTCAAGAGACTTCATGACTGCAGAATTTGGATCTAATCAGGCAGAAATTAAAAATCAATTGAATGAAATGCAATCCAAACTTTATGTCTGAACGAAGAGGGTTAATGAGGTGGAAGAATGAGTGAGTGACATAGAAGACAAGTTGATGGCAAAGAGGGAAACTGAAGAAAAAAGAGACAAACAATTAAAAGACCAGGAGGATAGATTAAGGGAAATCAATGACAGCCTGAGGAAGAAAAACCTATGTTTAATTGGGGTTCCCTAGGGCGCCGAAAGGGACAGAAGGCCAGAATATGTATTTGAACAAATCATAGCTGAAAACTTTCCTAATCTGGGAAGGGAAACAGGCATTCAGATCCAGAAAATAGAGAGATCCCCCCCTAAAATCAATAAAAACCGTTCAACACCTCCACATTTAATAGTGAAGCTTTCAAATTCCAAAGATAAAGAGAAGATCCTTAAAGCAGCAAGAGACAAGAAATCCCTGACTTTTATGGGGAGGAGTATTAGGGTAACAGCGGACCTCTCCACAGAGACCTGGCAGGCCAGAAAGGGCTGGCAGGATATATTCAGGGTCCTAAATGAGAAGAACATGCAACCAAGAATACTTTATCCAGCAAGGCTCTCATTCAAACTGGAAGGAGAGATAAAGAGCTTCCAAGACAGGCAGCAACTGAAAGAATATGTGACCTCCAAACCAGCTCTGCAAGAAATTTTAAAGGCGACGCTTAAAATTCCCCTTTAAGAAGAAGTTCAGTGGAACAATCCACAAAAACAAGGACTGAATAGGTATCATGATGACACTAAACTCATATCTTTCAACAGTAACTCTGAATGTGAACAGGCTTAATGACCCCATCAAAAGGCGCAGGGTTTCAGACTGAATAAAAAAGCAGGACCCATCTATTTGCTGTCTACAAGAGACTCATTTTAGACAGAAGGACACCTACAGCCTGAAAATAAAAGGTTGGGGAAACATTTACTATTCAAATGGTCCTCAAAAGAAAGCAGGGGTAGACATACATATATCAGATAAACTAAAATTTACCCCGAAGACTGTAGTGAGAGATGAAGAGGGACACTATATGATACTTAAAGGATCTATCCAACAAGAGGACTTAACAATCCTCAATATATATGCCCTGAATATGGGAGCTGCCATATATATCAATCAATTAATAACCAAAGTTAAGACATACTTAGATAATAATACACTTATACTGGGTGACTTCAATCTAGCACTTTCTACACTCAATAGGTCTTCTAAACACAGCATCTCCAAAGAAACGAGAGCTTCAAATGTGACACTGGACAAGATGGATTTCACAGATATCTGTAGAACTTTACATCCAAACTAAATTGAATACACATTCTTCTCAACTGCACATGGAACTTTCTCCAGAATAGACCACATACTGGGTCACAAATCGGGTCTGAACTGATAACAAATTTTAGGATCGTCCCCTGCGTATTTTCAGACAAAAATGCCTTGAAATTAGAACTAAATCACAACAAGAAGTTTCAAGGACTTCAAACACGTGGAGGTTAGGACCATCCTGCTAAAAGATGAAAGGGTCACCCAAGAAATTAAGGAAGAATTTAAAACATTCATGGAAACTAATTAGAATGAAGATACAACCGTTCAAAATCTTTGGGATGCAGCAAAAGCAGTCCTGAGGGGGAAATACATCGCAATACAAGCATCCATTCAAAAACTGGAAAGAGCTCAAACACAAAAGCTAACCTTACACATAAAGGAGCTAGAGAAAGAACAGCAAATAGATACTACACCCAGCAGAAGAAGAGAGTTAGAACTCAATGAAATCGAGACCAGAAAAACTGTGGAACAGATCAACAAAACCAGGAGTTGGTTCTTTGAAGGAATTAATAAGATAGATAAACCATTAGCCAGCTTTATTAAAAGGAAGAGAGAGAAGACTCAAATTAATAAAATCATGAATGAGAAAGGAGAGATCACTACCACCACCAAGGAAATACAAACGATTTTAAAAACATATTATGAACAGCTATATGCCAATAAATTAGGCAATCTAGAAGAAATGGACACATTTCTGGAAAGCCACAAACTACCAAAACTGGAACAGGAAGAAATAGAAAACCTGAACAGGACAATAACCAGGGAGGAAATTGAAGCAGTCATCAAAAACTTCCCAAGACACAAAAGTCCAGGGCCAGATGGCTTCCCAGGGGAATTCTATCAAACGTTTAAGAAGAAACCATACCTATTCTACTAAAGCTGTTTGGAAAGATAGAAAGAGATCAACTACTTCCAAATTCATTCTATGAGGCCAGCATCACGTTAATTCCCAAACCAGACAAAGACCCCAGCAAAAGGGAGAATTACAGACCAATATCCCTGATGAACAGGGATGCAAAAATTCTCAACGAGATACTTCCCAATAGGATCCAAGAGTACATTAAGAAAATTATTCACCATGACCAAGTAGGATTTATTCCCGGGACACAGGCTGGTTCAACACTCGTAAAACAATCAATGTCATTCATCATATCAGCAAGAGAAAAAGCAAGAACCATATGATCTTCTCATTAGATGCAGAGAAAGCATTTGACAAAATACAGCATCCATTCCTGATCAAAACTCTTCAGAGCATAGGGAGAGAGGGAACATTCCGCAACATCTTCAAAGCCATCTACGAAAAGCCCACAGCAAATATCATTCTCAATGGGGAAGCACTGGGAGCCTTTCCCCTAAGATCAGAAACAAGACAGGGACGTCCACTCTCACCACTGTTATTCAACATAGTACTGGAAGTCTTAGCCTCAGCAATAAGACAACAAAAAGACATTAAAGGCATTCAAATTGGCAAAGAAGAAGTCAAACTCTCCCTCTTTGCCGATGACATGATACTCTACATAGAAAACCCAAAATCCTCCACCCCAGGATGGCTAGAACTCATACAGCATTTTGGCATCATGGCAGGATACAAAATCAATGCCCAGAAATCAATGGCATTTCTATACACTAACAATGAGACTGAAGAAAGAGAAATGAAGGAGTCAATTCCATTTACAATTGCACCCAAAAGCATAAGATACCTAGGAATAAACCTCACCAAAGAGGTAAAGGATCTATACCCTAAAAACTATAGAACACTTCTGAAAGAAATTGAGGAAGACACAAAGAGATGGAAAAATATTCCATGCTCATGGATTGGCAGAATTAATATTGTGAAAATGTCAATGTTACCTAGGGCAATTTACACTTTTAATGCAATCCCTGTCAAAATACCATGGACTTTCTTCAGAGAGTTAGAACAAATTATTTTAAGATTTGTGTGGAATCAGAAAAGACCCCGAATAGCCAGGGGAATTTTAAAAAAGACAACCATATCTGGGGGCATCACAATGCCAGATTTCAGGTTGTGCTACAAAGCTGTGGTCATCAACAGTGTGGTACTGGCACAAAAACATACAGATAGATCAATGGAACAGGATAGAGAACCCAGAAGCAGACTCTGAACTTTATGGTCAACTAATATTCGATAAAGGAGGAAAGACTATCCACTGGAAGAAAGAAAGTCTCTTCAATAAATGGTGCTGGGAAAATTGGACATCCACATGCAGAAGAATGAAACAAGACCACTCTCTTTCACCATACGCAAAGGTAAACTCAAAATGGACGAAAGATCTAAATGTGAGACAAGATTCCATCAAAATTCTAGAGGAGAACACAGGCAACACCCTTTTTGAACTCAGCCACATTAACTTCTTGCAAGATACATCTATGAAGGCAAAAGAAACAAAAGCAAAAATGAACTATTGGGACTTCATCAAGATAAGAAGCTTTTGCACAGCAAAGGATACAGTCAACAAAACTAAAAGACAACCTACAGAATGTGAGAAGATATTTGCATATGACATATCAGATAAAGGACTAGTTTCCAAGATCTATAAAGAACTTCTTAAACTCAACACCAAAGAAACAAACAATCCAATCATGAAATGGGCAAAAGACATGAAGAGAAATCTCACAGAAGAAGACATAGACATGGCCAACATGCACATGAGAAAATGCTCTGCATCACTTGCCATCAGGGAAATACAAATCAAAACCATGATGAGATACCACCTCACACCAATGAGAATGGGGAACATTAACAAGGCAGGAAACCACAAATGTTGGAGAGGATGCGGAGAAAAGGGGACCCTCTTACACTGTTTTTGGGAATGTAAACTGGTGCAGCCACTCTGGAAAACTGTGTGGAGGTTCCTCAAAGAGTTAAAAATATATCTGCCCTATAACCCAGCAATTGCACTGTTGGGGATTTAACCCAAAGATTCAGATGCAATGAAACGCCGGGACACCTGCATCCCAATGTGTATAGCAACAATGTCCACAATAGCCATACTGTGGAAGGAGCCTCGGTGTCCATCGAAAGATGAATGGATAAAGAAGATGTGGTTTATGTATATTATGGAATATTACTCAGCCTTTAGAAACGACAAATACCCACCATTTGCTTCAACGTGGATGGAACTGGAGGGTATTATGCTGAGTGAAGTAAGTCAAACGGAGAAGGACAAACAGTGTATGTTCTCATTCATTTGGGGAATATAAATAATAGTGAAAGGGAATATAAGAGAAGGGAGAAGAAATGTGTGGGAAATATCAGAAAGGAATACAGAACATAAAGACTCCTAACTCTGGGAAATGAACTAGGGGTGATGGAAGGGGAGGAGGGCGGGGGGTGGGGGTGAATGTGTGACGGGCACTGAGGGGGGCACTTGACGGGATGAGCACTGGGTTTTATTCTGTATGTTGGTAAATTGAACACCAGTAAAAAATAAATTTGTTATGAAAAAAGACCAAAGTTAAGACATACATAGATAATAATACACTTAACTTGGAGACTTCAGTCTAGCACTTTCTACACTCGATAGGTCTTCTAAACACAACATCTCCTAAGAAATGAGAGCTTCAAATGATACACTGAACCAGATGGATTTCACAGATATGTGCAGAAATTGATATCCAAACTCAACTGAATACACATTCTTCTCAAGTGTACATTGATCTTTCTCTAGAACAGACCATATACTGGGTCACAAATCGAGTCTGAAGCGATACCAAAAGATTGGGATCATCCCCTGCATATTCTCAGACCAAAATGCCTTGAAATTAGAATTAAATCACTTCAAGAAGTTTGGAAGGACTTCAAACACGTGGAGGTTAAGGACCATACTGCTAAAAGACGAAAGGGTCAACCAGGAAATTAAGGAAGAATTAAAAAGATTCATGGAAACTAATGAGAATGAAGATACAACCATTCTAAATCTTTGGGATGCAGCAAAAGCAGTCCTAAGGGGGAAATACATCGCAATACAAGCATCCATTCAAAAACTGGAAAGAACTCAAATACAAAAGTTAAACCTTACACCTAAAGGAGCTGGAGACAAAACAGCAAATAGACCCTACACCCAGCAGAAGAAGAGAGTTAATAAAGATTCGAGCAGAACTCAACGAAGTAGAGACAAGAACTGTGGAACAGATCAACAGAACCTGGAGTTAGTTATTTGAAAGAATTAATGAGATAGATAAACCATTAGCCAGCCTTATTAAAAAGAAGAGAGACAAGACTCCAATTAATAAAATCATGAATGAGAAAGGAGAGATCACTACCACCACCAAGGAAATACAATTTTAAAAACATATTATAAACAGCTATACGCCAATAAATTAGGCAATCTAGAAGAAATGGACATATTTCTGGAAAGCCACAAACTACCAAAACTGGAACAGGAAGAAATAGAAAACGTGAACAGGCCAATAACCAGGGAGAAAATTGAAGCAGTCATCAAAAACCTCCCAAGACACAAGAGTCCAGGGCCAGATGGCTTCCCAGGGGAATTCTATCAAACGTTTAAAGAAGAAACCATACCTATTCTACTAAAGCTGTTTGGAAAGAGAAAGAGATGGAGTACTTCCATCTGTCTGAGATGCTGTTCTATGAGGCCAGCATCTCCTTAATTCCAAAACCAGACTAAGACCGCACCAAAAAGGAGAATTACAGACCAATATCCCTGATAAACAGGTTGCAATAATTCTCAACGAGATACTTCCCAATAGGATCCAACAGTACATTAAGAAAATTATTCACCATGACCAAGTAGGATTTATTCCCGGGACACAGGCTGGTTCAACACTCGTAAAACAATCAATGTCATTCATCATATCAGCAAGAGAAAAACCAAGAACCATATGATCCTCTGATTAGATGCAGAGAAAGCATTTGACAACATACAGCATCCATTCCTGATCAAAACTCTTCAGAGCATAGGGAGAGAGGGAACATTCCTCAACATCTTGAAAGCCATCTATGAAAAGCCCACAGCAAATATCATTCTCAATGGGGGAAGCACTGGGAGCCTTTCCCCTAAGATCAGAAACAAGACAGGGACGTCCACTCTCACCACTGCTATTCAACATAGTACTGGAAGTCCTTGCCTCAGCAATCAGACAAGAAAAGGACATTAAGGGAATCCGAGTTGGCAAAGAAGAAGTCAAACTCTCCCTCTTCGCCGATGACATGATACTCTACATAGAAAACCCAAAAGCTTCCACCCCAAGATTGCTAGAACTCATATGGCAATTTGGCAGTGTGGCAGGACATAAAATCAATGCCCAGAAGTCAGTGACATTTCTATACACTAACAATGAGACTGAAGAAAGAGAAATTAAGGAGTCAATCCCATTTACAATTGCACCCAAAAGCATAAGATACCTAGCAATAAACCTAACCAAAGAGGTAAAGGATCTATACCCTAAAAACTATAGAACACTTCTGAAGGAAATGGAGGAAGACACAAAGAGATGGAAAAATATTCCATGCTCATGGATTGGCAGAATTAATATTGTGAAAATGTCAATGTTACCTAGGGCAATTTACACGTTTAATGCAAACCCTATCAAAATACCATGGACTTTCTTCAGAGAGTTAGGACAAATTATTTTAAGGTTTGTGTGGAATCAGAAAAGATCCCGAATAGCCAGGGGAATTTTAAAAAAGAAAACCATACCTGGGGCATCACAATGCCAGATTTCAGGCTGTACTACAAAGCTGTGGTCATCAAGACAGTGTGGTACTGGCACAAAAACAGACACATAGATCAGTGGAACAGAATAGAGAATCCAGTAGTGGACCCTGAACTTTATGGTCAACTAATATTCGATAAAGGAGGAAAGACTATCCATTGGAAGAAAGACAGTCTCTTCAATAAATGGTGCTGGGAAAATTGGACATCCACATGCAGAAGAATGAAACTAGACCACTCTCTTTCACCGTACACAAAGATAAACTCAAAATGGATGAAAGATCTAAATGTGAGACAAGATTCCATCAAAATTCTAGAGGAGAACACAGGCAACACCCTTTTTGAACTCAGCCACAGTAACTTCTTGCAAGATACATTCACGAAGCAAAAGAAACAAAAGCAAAAATGAACTATTGGGGCTTCATCAAGATAAGAAACTTTTGCACAGCAAAGGATACAACAAAACTAAACAAAAAAACTAAAAGACAACCTACAGAATGGGAGAAGATATTTTCAAATGACAGATTAGATAAAGTGCTAGTTTCCAAGATCTACAAGGAATTTATTAAACTCAACTGCAAAGAAACAAACAATCCAATCATGAAATGGGCAAAAGACATGAACAGAAATCTCACAGAGGAAGACATAGACATGGCCAACATGCACATGAGAAAATGCTCTGCATCACTTGCCATCAGGGAAATACAAATGAAAACCACAATGAGATACCACTCACACCAGTGAGAATGGGGAAAATTAACAAGGCAGGAAACCACAAATATTGGAGAGGATGTGGAGAAAGGGGAACCCTCCTGCAGTGTTGGTGTGAATGTGAACTGGTGCAGCCACTCTGGAGTAGTGTGTGGAGGTTCCTCAAAGAGTTAAAAATAGATCTGCCCTGACCCAGCCATTGCACTGCTGGTGAGTTACCCCAATAATACAGGTGCAATGAAACGCTGGGATACCTGCTCCCCGATGTTTCTAGCAGCAATGTCCACAATAGCCAAACTGTAGAAGGAGCCTCGGTGTTCATCGAAATATGAATGGGTAGAGAAGCTGTGGTCTATGTATACAATGGAATCTTACTGAGGCTTTAGAAATGACAAATACGTACCATTTGCTTCTATATGGATAGAACTGGAGGGTATGATGCTGAGTGAAATAAGTCAATCGGAGAGGGACAAACATTATATGGTCTCATTGTTTGGGGGCATATAAAAAATAATGATAAGGAATAAAGGGGAAAGGAGAGAAAATGAGTGGGAAATATCAGAAAGGGAGACAGAACATAAAGACTCCTAACTCTGGGAAAGGAACTATGGGTGGTGAAGGGGAGGTGGGCGGTGGGTGGGGGTGCCTGGGTGGCAGGCACTGAAGTCGGGTCTTGACGGGGTGAGCACTGGGTGTTAGTTTATATGTTGGCAAATTGAACACCAATAAAATATAAATTTATAATTAAAAAATAATGTAAATCAACTAAAAAAATAAATATATAAAAAATGTGATTTTCGTTTGTTGTTTCTTTTCTTTATATTGTATCTATATAAGTCGAAGGATTTTAGTTGAATCTATTGGGACATACATTTCACAATATGTGAATAATTAAATCATCATGATGTACACGTTAAACTTACACAGTGATATATATCAACTATTTCTCCATATAATTATAAAAAATAGACACCAAAAATAGAACCACACAGAAATATTGATGCTAAAAATACACGAGAGAACTGAAAAATTCAATAGAAATCTTTATCAGAAGACTCATTTATGCAAAAGACAGAATCAGTGAATTCAGACAGGTTATTTGAAATTGGACATTTAGAGAAGAAAAAGAAACAAGAAGAATGAAAATTAGTGAAGTAAGCTTATGCTAATTATGGGACACAAACAAGCAAAATAACATTCCTATCATGCGTATCTATGAGGAGAGAGAAAGGAAAAGAAAACTTATTAAAAAATTATAGCTGTGAAGCCTGGTTTGCTCAGTTGCTAGAGCTTGCAACTCTTAATATCGGGATTATGAGTTTGAGTCCTGTGTTGGGTGTAGAGATTACTTTAAAATGAAATCTTAAAAAAATTATAGCTGAAAACTTCTCAAATCTTGGATCTTTAGAGAGACATGGACACCAGATACAGGAAGTACAAAAAGACCCCAAGTACGATCAACTCAAAGAATACCTCAAGGCACATTATAAATGCATTAAAAGTCAAAGACAAAGAAGGTCTTGAAGGCAACAAGATAAATACAACTCATTACATATCCAGACCCCCCTCATAAGGTTACCAGTGGGTTTCTTTGCAGAAACCTTGCAGGGCAGGAAGGAGTGGGATGATATATTCAAAGTGTTGAAAGAAAAAGACTACCAACAAAGAGTAATATAACTGGTAAAATTGTTCTTTAGAATGAAGAAGAGAGAGACATTTCCTGACTACAGAAGCTAAGGGAATTAATCATCACTGAATCTCTTTTACAAGAAATGTTAGAGGGAGATATTCAAGCTGAAATGAAAGGACTCTAAGTAATAATATGGAAACATATAAAAGTATAAAATCACTGGCAAGCCCAAATATATGTCCCAATTCAGAATAACCTAATGCTATAATGGTGATGGATAAGTCACTTTTATCTCTCGCATAAATGTTAGAAGATAATAGTATTAAAAACAAAACAACTCTATCTATAACAATGTGGAGTGTTCTGTAAATGTCAATTATATCCAGTTGATTTCATTTTTCAGTTCTTCTATATCCTTGATTATTTTCTATCTACTAATTAGTACTGAGATGAGTATGGGAGGCTATCAATTATAATTGTAGATTTTCTCTTTCTTCTTTTAATTTTACAAGTTTTTACTTATATATCTCATAACTATGTGAAGTGCATATCTTCTTAGTGAATTGACCTCATTATGATTATGAAGCATTTCTCTTTATCTCTTGGATTTTCTTTGCTCTGGAGTCTACTTTGTCTGATATTAATATGTACTCTTTCTTTCTTTCTTTCTTTCTTTCTTTCTTTCTTTCTTTCTTTCTCTTTCCTTCCTTCCTTCCTTCCTTCCTTCCTTCCTTCCTTCCTTCCTTCCTTCCTTCCTTCCTTATTCTTCTTTCTTTTAAGAAAATATTCATTTGTTTATTTTAGAGAGACAGGGAGGTGGGGGAAGGGCAGAGGAAGAGGGAGAGAGAATCTCAAGCAGACTTCCCACTGAACATGGAGCCCAGTGCAGGGCTTGATCTCAGGACCCTGAGATTATAACCTGAGCCAAAATCAAGAGTCAGATGTTTAACCAAGTCACCCAGGTGCCCACATCTTTCCTTTGATTAGTGTTTATGTCTTTTTCTATTATTTACTTTTAACTTACTTAAATCATTATATTTGAAGAGTTTGTTGTAGGCAGCATGTTATTAGGTCATTTAGAAAAAATCCATTCTAGGTTAGCCCAGGTGGCTCAGCAGTTTGATGCTGCCTTTGGCCCAGGGCATGATCTTGGAGTCCTGGGATCGAGTCCCACATCAGGCTCCCTACATGGAGCCTGCTTCTCCCTCTGCCTGTGTCTCTGCCTCTCTCTCTCTGTGTGTCTCTCATGGATAAATAAATAAAATCTTTAAAAAATTCCTAAATAGCACGTTTGGATCATTTACATTTAACGTAGTTACTGATGTGTTTGGATTTAAATCTATCTTTTGGTTATTTTTCCCTCATTCTTTCCCCTGTTTTAGTTCCTTCATTTCTCCTTTCATGCTTACATTTGGGTTATTTGAAAAATTTTTTGGTATTCCATTTAAATTCATTTATTTATTATGATTTTGACAGTATCTCTTTAATGTATAAAACAATTTCTGAGAAATTACAATACACATATTTAACTTTTCCCAGGCTACTTAGAGTCAAGAATTTACCTTTATTAATTTACCTTAATTTACCTTTATTTCACTCAGCTCAATACCCAGTAAATCAGAAAGACAATAATTGTATGATTTTACTTATATGTGGAAGTCACCAGAGAGGGAGAAAAACCATGAGAGACTTTTAACTATAGGAAACAAACTGAAGTGCTGGAGGGGAGGGGAGTGAGGGCTGGGGTAATTGGGTGATGGGCATTAAGGAGGACATGTGATGTAATGAGCACTGGATGTTATATACAACTGATAAATTATTGAATACTACATCTGAAACTAGTGATGTACTATATGTTAGCTAACTGAATTTAAAGAAAGAATGTACCACTTTAAATAGAATATAGAAATCTTTACATCATATATTTCTTTTCCCTCTCCACTTTACCCTTTAAAACATCAATCCTTAAAAACTTTGGGTGCTATTTTCTAAGATATTTTTAGGCATCCCTTTTACTCTCAGCCTCCTTTGGTTCATCTACAAAATGATGCGAAAGCCAAGGCGCACTATAGGACCCTAAAAATTTTGAGCATAGCTAACATGGCTCAAGATTCCTACTCTTCTGAATCTTCCCTTAAGAGGAAATTGGATATTCACTCTGTTAGGGATATCCTTGGTAATAGTTTTCACTTTAATTTCCTAACTGGAAGGACAGATAGAGTCAGAAATATCATCCCTACAACTGGAAATCCTTTTTGAATTAAGTGTGTAAAGGAGATAGTTTTAGAATTGTCAGAACAATAAAAATGAGTGAGAAAATTGTCTGAAACTTGAGAAAAGATGGTCTTATTGCAAGAGTAGAGCTTTATTGCAAGATGTAATTATTGGCATCTTTGGGAAAGTGTCTAATATATCTGATTTTTTGGACTATTTTCTGAAAGACTTTGATTAAATTAAGAGCATCACATATAAAAGCTAAACTTTACTAGAAGCCCAGGAACATGGGCTTGTGGTATCCTAGTAATTTTATTCAGATACTCCCTTCTTATACTCAGACTAACAGTGTTATCCAGTGGCAAATCTTTCCTATAAAGTTTATTTACTAAGGGGCTATATTTATATCTTTTTTCCCAGTTTTTTTATTGGTGTTCAATTTACCAACATACAGAATAACCCCCCCAGTGCCCGTCACCCAATCACTCCCACCCCCCGCCCTCCTCCCCTTCTACCACTCCTAGTTTGTTTCCCAGAGTTAGCAGTCTTTACGTTATGTCTCCCTTTCTGATATTTCCCACACATTTCTTCTCCCCTCCCTTATATTCCCTTTCACTATTATTTATATTCCCCACATGAATGAGAACATATAATGTTTGTCCTTTAAAATTATATTAGAAATTAAAATATAACTTAAAATATATATATTATTTAAAAATAAGTATAATAAACACATTTCTTCTTAGCACAAATAATGTATTTTTATTTTAAATAACTATAATCTCAAAATAATGTGAAGAGTTTGTAGACAAACTTTAGCTAGAGCTAAAAAGTCTGTTAACTAGAAACAAATATGTGAACTGTTTTTTGGGAAAAGTTACCCCTCATTCACAACTTTGAAACATAATTTGACACCTCTTTATGATAAATTCATCTGAAGTGTTGCTTTAATGAGAGGGTTAGAGAAGCTCTCCTTATGTTTCATGGGGAGGAATTCATATTGTTCAGATTTTTCATTGAGTTTGAAATTTTTACATTCGCCAAATGCTCATAACCTTTTTGATGACATCCTTGAAGGCCTGTTTTACTTGTTTATTCCTTAAAGTGTAAATGAATGGGTTCAATAAAGGGGCAATGAGGTATTGAGCACAGCTACCCCCTTATTGAAGGCAACTCCTTCTTTGGCTGAGGGTTTTATATACATGAAGATGCAGCTGCCATAAGAGAGGGCAATGACAATCATGTGGGAAGAACATGTGGAAAAGGCCTTTTTCCTTTGCTGAGCGAGGGGATCTTGAGGATGGTCCAGATGATGTTTGTGTAGGAGAGAATCACCAGCACCAGGGTGACCACCAAGGTCACAGCTGCTAAGATAAAGTCAACCAGTTCTAAGAGTCTTGTGTCTGAGCAAGATATTTCTAGCAGGGGTCCGTAGTCACAATAATAATGATTCAGTATGTTGGAGGCACAGAAATCCAGCTGACTGGTCAGGATGATTGGAGATATGATGATTAGAAATCCAGCCAACCAAGAGCAGAGAACCAGCTGAATGCAGACTGTTGCTCATAATGGTCATGTAATGCAGGGGTTTGCATATAGCCACATAGCGGTCATAGGACATGGCAGCCAGAAGGTAAAACTCTGTGGCTCCAAAGAAGGTGGCAAAGAAATACTGAGTGAAGCAGCCAGCAAAGCTAATGCTCTTGTTGCCAGTTGTGATGCTGAACAGCAGCCTAGGAGTAAAGGTGGTTGTAAAGGAAATTTCTAGGAAGGAGAAATTCCGGAGGAAGAAATACATGGGAGTCTGGAGGTGTGAGTCCAGTAGTGTAAGTGTGATGATTGTGAGGTTTCCAATGATGCTGAATATGTAGGTGAGGAAGAGAAATAGAAAGACTACAAGTTGGATCTCTGGGATTTCTGTTAGTCCCAGCAGAATGAATTCTGTCAGAAGGGTTTGGTTTTTCATCGCTAACATTTGCTGCCTATAAAAGTACAAAGGAAAGAAGTCAGTGATGAGAATGGAAGAGGATCAGGAACATTTAGGAGTAGCTAAGCTTTTTCATTGAATTGGTTCAAATATCTACTTTCTGTCCACTTGACTCAAGTGAGAGTTTCTATTGCACAGAGAGTGTCTTTTCACAAGAATTATTTTTAAAAAGTTCTCATGCAGAGGGTGCGTGGGCAGCTAAGTTTCTGACTTTGATTTTGGCTCAGGTCATGATCTCAGGGTCGTGGGATTGAGTTGCACATGGGTCTCCAGGTCAATTTCTTTCTTACTCTTGAAAATACAAACAAGTCACAAACATTTTGATTTTACTATCCTTTACAATAAAAAGCATTTAGTATATTGTTTTACTTGGTTATAACTATGATAATAATGAATAATAACTGTTGTGGGGCACCTGGGTGGTTTAGTCCATTAGGTGTGCAACTCTTGACTTTGACTCAGGTCATGATCTCAGGGTTGTGAGATTGAACTCCACCTTGCGCTCTCCACTGGGCATGGAGCCTGCTTAAGAGTCTCTTTCCTTCTCGCTCTGCCCCTCCCTCCTCTAAAAAAAATAACTGTTATCAATTGAGGACTTAATAGGTGCCCAACCTTATCGTTATTTTATTTGATTCTCACAACGACCCATTTAAGACAGGTGCTATTACTATCTCCATCTTGCAGATGAGAAAATTGAGGTTTGGAGTAGTTGATAAATTGTTCTGAATCCCACGGCTAGTGTATTGTAGAGCAGAATTCTAGCCCACTGTTGCCTGATCCATAGTCTGCATACTCAACTGCCAGGTTGTGCTGATTTCCCATCCTCATCCAGGGGCAGAACAATTACAACTATTATCTGAATCTTACAGATCAGACAATGCGCATTAGTGATCCTATGAGGATAATAGTGGTGATTATGATGAAACTGAGGTTGGGAAAGTTTTAGTGATTTGGCCAAATACATACAGCCAACAAATTCTTCTATTCTAAAATACACATGGATCAGATCTGCACCTTTATTTTTTTATTTTTATTTATTTATTTATGATAGTCACACAGAGAGAGAGAGGCAGAGACATAGACAGAGGGAGAAGCAGGCTCCATGCACCAAGAGCCCGATGTGGGATTCGATCCCAGGTCCCTAGGATCGCGCCCTGGGCCAAAGGCAGGCGCTAAACTGCTGCGCCACCCAGGGATCCCTGCACCTTTATTTTTTAACATATTTATTAAACAGTGATTGTGTATTCTTTAGAAAACTTCTGTATATTTATATTTTGTCTCTACATTGTCTTTGATTTTTTCTTGTATTTTCTTAATTTCTGCCTTTAAGCAATGGCTCTTAACTAGTTTTCCCCTCCTTTCTCCAGGCTCTGATGTCTCTGTCTCTGGCTGCACTTTCTCCTAAATACATTTTTCAGAAGTTGTTTGCCAGCATTAGTTTCTAAATGAGTGAAGTAATCCTGTCTAACATCTATCTCATGGTGCCTCTTAAATGGCTTTCCTAGGCCTGAATTCTTATTTCATTTTCAGACCCATATTTTTAACTCTCTATAATACATTATCTTTTGGGCATATTCCGCTCAAATTAAACTTAATATTTTAAAACATATCTCAGCATAATTTTTCACTATGATGAAACCTATTTAAAATTCCAGACTCCTTGATAGGCTTTTTGGTAAATGTCAAGAAATTTACTTTTGAAAAACTGACTCTTAAAAGTCATTTAATAAGTGTTGGTTCTCTTGCTTTTCCCCTGCTTTTAAGGTACTTAAAAAGCAGTCTATTTTTGGAAAGATGTCATATACACATAAAGTAGAAAATGGTTAATTCCTGAATAGAATGCATCATTATGTTAATTATTATTTTTAAAATATTATTTTATAAAAACTTAGTTTTGTCACCCCCAAGTTTTCTGTCAGAAGCTAGTTGAACAAGTTCTCTTTCTAGAGTATTGATCTATATTTAATTTCCTGTATATTTAACCATACACATCCCAAAGGAAATTTTTAGTATTGTCAGGCAAACTTTTAATTGGAAGATACTTCATACATTGATCTTGAAAGACATGTGGCTCAAGCTACCAGAGTCTTTCTCTGTTTCTGTAGTCAGGACACTATAGAAATGAAACTTCATCTCTTCTTCTACTTCCAGCAGATCTTATGCAAGAGGAGAGGGAAAATTAGTAAATTGAGTCCAATTGCTAAGCACTATTATCTGAGTAACACAACCTGAATAGACAGAGTGTAATTAGTACCCGTGAGATGCTTTATGGAATTATAAAAAATTGTGGTAAAAAACATGGAACATAAAACTTACTATCTTAGCCATTTCTAAGTTCAGTAATGTTAATTATATTCACTTTGATTTGCAACAGATCTCCAGAATTTTTTATCTCATAAAACAAACTCTGTACTCGTTAAACTACTCCCCTTTCCCCCCCCCACCCCTGGTAAGCACCATTCTATGTTCAATTTTTATGAATCTCACTATTTTAGTTAGCTCATATAAGTAAAATCATACAATATTTGTCTCTTTGTGACTTGGTATAATATTCTCAAGGCATTTCCTTCTTTTTAAAGGCCGAATAATATTCCATTGCATATACATATCACATTTTGTTTACCCATTCATCTGTCGATGAATGTTTTTGTTGCTTCTGTTTTGGTTATTGTGAATAATGCTTCTATGAAAATGAGTGTGCAAATATTCAAGATCCTGCTTTTAAAAAAATTCTTGCTTTCAGTACTTTTGACTATATAGCCAGCAGCCTATCTTGCTGAATCATATGGTAACTCTATTTTTAGTTTTTTGAGGAACCAATGTACTGCTTTCCATAGTGGCTGTATTCTATTTGGAATTTTTACATCAAAATGAATATCTGGGGCAGCCCAGGTGGCTCAGCAGTTTAGTGTCACCTTCAGCCCAGGGCATGATCCTGGAGACTTGGGATCGAGTCCCATGTCGGACTCCCTGTATGGAGCCTGATTCTCCCTCTGCCTGTGTCTCTGCCTCTCTCTCTCTCTTTCTCTCTCTCTCGTCTCTCATGAATAAATAAATAAAATCTTAAAAAAAGAAAATTAACTTAAAAAAACAAAAAACAAAATGAATAAATATCTGTGACACAACATAAATGCAGAGAGATGCCTAATTCTAAGATAAAAATTAAATAAATGCTTTTTATTCAGGCATTATCTATTTTCTCTTTTACATGTATATATCACCTTTGCAAAAATAGACTATAAATTCCTTAAGATCAGGGGAAGGACAGAAGAACCAACACTTCCTGAATGACTCTAGTATTGGTTTATGCTAGGCTCATCATAAATATATTTATGGTATATGTTTGGTATTTATTTTGGTATTCTTTTATTTCCCAACAACGGTGGCAAAAACATACAGTATGATCAAAATAGGTTGTTGTTACAAAAAATGAAAAAAAGATCCTGATCTTTTTTTCTCTTTATCTCCCTTAGTTTATTCTCCATTTACCCTTTTATCTTTGGCAATTTGCCACATATATTGTATACTTTTTCTTGCCTTGTTTTGGTCTAGTAACTGATAGGAACTTTCCAGAGCCAGTTTAGGGTAAAGTCGCTTGAATACATAAATTGTTACCATTTCCTTCTCTTTTCCACTGATGAATGGTCACTAAGTCATGAATATTACCTGGTTCTGCTGGGATTTTGAGTGGAGACACAGGCCTCTATCAGCAAGGTTGTATTTTGAGATTTTCCTTTTTCATAGTTGGTGCTCTTCCATCACCAAATAATAAAAATATGTATTTCTTCTATTTGTAATTGAAATTTGAAATGACTTAATGAGTTAAGGTTTGTTTGGGCACAGAACTCCCAGTGCTTAGTTTTCAGGATACTGAGCTGTCTGTCACTGAAAGAAAGAGAAACTTCAGACATCAAATGATTTCAAGGGAGAGCTTTCAGGAACTACTTAAAATGCTTACCACTGACTCTCAGAGAGAAGTGTTCATGTGCACCTGGACTCCTCCATCCTATCTCTCTAAGCATCCTGGATAAGCTGAGTCACTTTTCTTGGCATAAAAGTATAGCCCCAATGCAGAACCAGGAAAAGGGCTATCAGATTACTTGGTCATAATCTTTTCCAGAAAGGTCAGCGATTTTCCCAAGAAAAGCCTTGAATGTCTAGAATCCTGTGGGTGTCTTAATATTCTGCTATTCTAAGTTTCCTGAAATAAAGAAATCCTAAGCCCCTGGGATCCTAAACCCTGTACTGCTGAGCTGTGTGCCTATCTGGAACACCAGAGAGCCATTTTTGCTGTTGTCTCCGAGAATATCATAATCTCAAGGATGTGTGAAAAAGGTCATGCCATCCAATGATGTGAATGTCTAGGCTCTTGTACTTCCTAACTATTAGTTTCTGGTCTTTGATGAATAGCTTAGTTATCATTACAAGACATCACATTTATGTTCCACTTAAGTTCTGTAATAAATCTACTTCAATAATATTACAAATCATTGTAGCATTGTTTGTTGTTGTAAAAAGTTGGAAATAATCTAAATTTCCACCAGTAAGGAAAGGACAGAATAATTTTGGCACATCCAAACTACAAAATGTGACAAACCAATAAAAGCAAGTGGGAAATATTGTATATCAACTAACTGGAATTTATTTATTTATTTATTTATTTATTTATTTATTTATTTATTTATTTATGTAAACTCACTCGGGAAGATATATTTGGTATGGTGCTATGTGAACAAAGAAAGCTGCTGAACTGTAGTATATTTTATGATCCCACTGGGTAAAAAAGGACATTTTTATATCTATGTATCTTATATCTTATATAAAACTATTTTTATGTGCATAGTCACATAGATCTGGGACAATAAATTTGAACAGTATTGCCTTTACGAAGTTAGATGGGGGAAGTGAGGGACATATGGGGAGCTATCTTCTTTTCCTTTATACTTGTCTATATTGTATAAATGCTATAAGTTACTTTTGAAAACTGAAGTATAATTGACATACAATTTGATATTAGTTTCATATATAAAATACTGAATTGACAATTCTATACATTACCCAGTGCTCACCACAGTAAATATAGTTAACGATCTGTCACCATAAATATTATTTCAACATTACTGACTATATTTCCTATGCTATGCTTTTCAACCCCATGACTTTTTAATTTAATTTTTAAAAAGATTTTACTTATTTATTCATGAGAGAAACACAGAGAAAGAGGCAGAGACATAGGCAGAGGGAGAAGCAGGCTCCATGCAGGGAGCCCAATGTGGGACTCGATCCCTGATCCTGGCAGGTGCTTAACTGCTGAGCCACCCAGGTGTCCCTGATTTATTTATTTTTTAAGTGGAAGTTTGAACCTTTTAATCCCCTTCACCTATTTTACCCATCCTATCACCCCTCCCCTCTGGCAACCACCAGTTTTTTCTCTATTTATGAGTCTGTTACTGTTTGCTTGTTTTTACATGTAAGTGAATCATGAGATATTTGTTTTTGTCTCGCTGACTTATTTTACTTAGCGTGATATTCTGTAGGTCAAAAACCATCAACAAAATGAATAGGCAACCTACTGAATAGGAAAAGTTACATTTTAATTTAAAAAAAAAACCAGTTACATGATTTCATGCTCCATAAGCACAAAGAGTTAACATTGGTATAATTATAAACTGAGAATATACTTACACTTAACTTTCAGGGCAAGTTCTGCAGGGTATTACCCATATATGTCCATGGGATGAATCACAATTAGAAGTCTGATGTGAGTGAATGGTGGCATAAAACTGAAATTGTTGGTTTTCTCACCACTACTTATTGACCTAATTATTCACAAAAGTTCCCAAACTTATGAAAATTTAATAGGAAAAATCCTACTCATCCTGCTTTATATCAGCTTAGCTGTCATTTGCCACTTCTTCATTCCACCATAATTTAAAATACACCGTGGCCTCACATCCTTGAGATGTGATTTATTTATATTAAGCATACTTAAGTAGTGATATTCAGAGCATCCTCATTCAAAGTCTTATTTCTTCTCTTCTGACTTGTTTGAGGATGAGTATGTGTGGCTTGTGATTTTATAACATAGTGAAGTGTATTTTAAATGTTCTATTCAGAAGAGGCCTCAGCATGATCAGTTAAAGAAGGAAATCAAAGATCCAGGAAGGCCAACCTTCAGAGCACACTAATGAACCCTCTTTTGTTGGGAACTCTGGAATTGAACTTCTAATAAGGAGTTGGGGAAGAAATCCAAAGAGACTCTGAGGAAGATAACAGGAGACTGTCAGTGTAGTACAAAAGCCATGTGGGAACCAAGTAATGATAATGATTAATAACAGGAAATAGAAAACAACCTTTTTTTTAAAAAAAAAACAGCATGTTTTTTGAGAAGTTTACTATATGCTGGGCATAATGCTAAAGATGCCTTTGTTATATTTAATGATGACTGCTTCAATTTCCTCCCTGGTTATTGGCCTGTTCGGGTTTTCTATTTCTTCCAATTCCAGTTTTGGTAGTTTGTGGTTTTCCAGAAATGCGTCCATTTCTTCTAGAATGACTAATTTATTGGCGTATAGCTGTTCATAATAAGTTTTTAAAATCGTTTGTATTGCCTTGGTATTGGTGGTGATCTCTCCTTTCTAATTCATTATTTTATTGAGTCTTCTCTCTCTTCTTTTCAATAAGGCTCTCTAATGGTTTATCTATCTTATTAATTCTTTCAAAGAACCAACTCCTGACATTGTTGATCTGTTCCACAGTTCTTCTGGTCTCGATTTCATTGAGTTCTGCTCGAATCTTTATTAACTCTCTTTTCTCTAGCACCTTTAGGTGTAAGGTTAGCTTTTGTATTTGAGTTCTTTCCATTTTTTGGATGGCTGCTTGTATTGCGATGTATTTCCCCCTCAGGACTGCTTTTGCTGTATCCCAAAGGATTTGTTTGTCTGTTTGTTTGAATTTCTTGGGTTAATAGCAACACTTTCTTTATTTTTTATAAAATTATTTTTATTGGTGTTCAATTTGCCAACATATAGAATAACACCCAGTGCTCATCCCGTCAAGAGCCCACCTAGGTGCCCGCCACCCAGTCACCTGCACCCCCCGCCCTCCTCCCCTTCCAACACCGTTAGTTCATTCCCAGATAGGAGTCTTTCATGTTCTGTCTCCCTTTCTGATATTTCCCACTTATTTTTTCTCCTTTCCACTTTATTCCTTTTCACTATTTTTTATATTCCCCAAATGAACAAGAACATATGTTTGTCCTTCTCCAATTGACTTATTTCACTCAGCATAATACCCTCCAGTTCCATCCATGTTGAAGAAAATGGTGGGTATTTGTCGTTTCTAATGGCTGAGGAATATTCCATTGTATACATAAACCACATCTTCTTTATCCATTCATCTTTCGATGGACACTGAGGCTCCTTCCACAGTTTGTCTATTATGTGCCTGTTTTTGTGCCAGTACCACACTGTCTTGATGAGCACAGCTTTGTAGTACAATCTGAAATCTGGCATTGTGATGCCCCCAGCTATGGTTTTCTTTTTTATTTTATTTTAATTTATTTTATTTTATTCATTTTATTTTATTTTATTTTATTTTATTTTAATTTATTTTTTTATTTATGATAGGCACACAGTGAGAGAGAGAGAGGCAGAGACACAGGAAGAGGGAGAAGCAGGCTCCATGCACTGGGAGCCCGACGTGGGATTCGATCCCGGGTCTCCAGGATCGTGCCCTGGGCAAAAAGGCAGGCGCTAAACTGCTATGCCACCCAGGGATCCCCAGCTATGGTTTTCTTCTTTAAAATTCTCCTGGCTTATTCTGTATGTTGGTAAATTGAACACCAATAAAAATTATTTTATTAAAAAAAAAATTCCCCTGACTATTCGGGTCTTTTCTGATTCCACACAAAACTTAAAATAATTTGTCCTAACTCTCTGAAGAAAGTCCATGGTATTTTGATAGGGATTGCATTAAATGTGTAAAATGCCGTGGGCAACATTGACGTTTTCACAATATTAATTCTGCCAATCCATGAGCATGGAGTATTCTTCCATCTCTTTGTGTCTTCCTCTATTTCTTTCAAAAGTGTTCTGTAGTTTTTAGGGTATAGATCCATTACCTCTTTGGTTAGGTTTATTCCTAGGTATCTTATGCTTTTGGGTGCAATTGTAAATGGAATTGACTCCTTCATTTCTCTTTCTTCAGTCTCATTGTTAGTGTATAGAAAGGCTAATGACTTCTGGGCATTGATTTTGTATCCTGCCACGCTGCCGAATTGCTGTATGAGTTCTAGCAATCTTGGGGTGGAGGCTTTTGGGTTTTCTATGTAGAGTATCATGTCATCGGCGAAGAGGGAGAGTTTGACTTCTTCTTTGCCAATTTGAATGTCTTTAATGTCTTTTTGTTGTCTGATTGCTGAGGCTAGAACTTCCAGTACTATGTTGAATAGCAGTGGTGAGAGTGGACATCCTTATCTTGTTCCTGATCTTAGGGGAAAGGCTCCCAGTGCTTCCCCATTGAGAATAATATTTGCTGTGGGCTTCTCGTAGATGGCTTTTAAGATGTCGAGGAATGTTCCCTCTATCCCTACACTCTGAAGAGTTTTGATCAGGAATGGATGCTGTATTTTGTCAAATGCTTTCTCTACATCTAATGAGAGGGTCATATGGTTCTTGGTTTTTCTCTTGCTGATATGATGAATCATATTGATTGTTTTACAAGGGTTGAACCAGCCTTGTGTCCCGGGGATAAATCCTACTTGGTCATGGTGAATAATTTTCTTAATGTGTTGTTGGATCCTATTGGCCAGTATCTTGTTGAGAATTTTTGCATCCATATTCATCAGGGATATTGGTCTGTAATTCTCCTTTTTGCTGGGGTCTTTGTCTGGTTTTGGAATTAAGGTGATGCTGGCCTCATAGAACGAATTTGGAAGTACTCCATCTCTTTCTATCTTTCCAAACAGCTTTTGTAGAATAGGTATGATTTCTTCTTTAAATGTTTGATGGAATTCCCCTGGGAAGCCATCTGGCCCTGGACTCTTGTGTCTTGGGAGGTTTTTGATGACTGCTTCAATTTCCTCCTTGGTTATTGACCTGTTCAGGTTTTCTATTTCTTCCTGTTCCAGTTTTGGTAGTTTGTGGCTTTCCAAGAATGCGTCCATTTCTTCTAGATTGCCTAATTTATTGGCATATAGCTGTTCATAATATGTTTTTAAAATCGTTTGTATTTCCTTGGTGTTTGTAGTGATCTCTCCTTTCTCATTCATGATTTTATTAATTTGAGTCTTCTCTCTCTTCTTTTTAATAAGTTTGGCTAATGGTTTATCTATCTTATTGATTCTTTCAAAGAACCAACTCCTGGTTTTGTTGATCTGTTCCACAGTTCTTCTGGTCTCGATTTCGTTGAGTTCTGCTCGAATTTTAATTAACTCTCTTCTTCTGCTAGGCATAGGGTCCATCTGCCTTTTTTTCTCTAGCTCCTTTATGTGTAAGGTTAGGTTTTGTATTTGAGCTCTTTCCAGTTTTTGAATGGATGCTTGTATTGCATGTATTTCCCCCTTAGGACTGCTTTTGCTGCATTGCAAAGATTTTGAACGGTTGTATCTTCATTCTCATTAGTTTCCATGAATCTTTTTAATTCTTCCTTAATTTCCTGGTTGACCCTTGCATCTTTTAGCAGTATGGTCCTTAACCTGCACGTGTTTGAGGTCCTTCCAAAGTTCTTGTTGTGATTTAGTTCTAATCTCAAGGCATTATGGTCTGAGAATATGCAGGGGACGATCCCAATCTTTTGGTATCAGTTCAGACCCGATTTGTGACCAGTATGTGGTCTATTCTGGAGAAAATTCCATGTGCACTTGAGAAGAATGTCTATACAGTTGAGTTTGGATGTAAAGTTCTGTAGATATCTGTGAAATCCATCTGGTCCAGTGTATCATTTAAAATTCTTGTTTCTTTGGAGATGTTGTGCTTAGAAGACCCATCGAGGGTAGAAAGAGCTAGATTGAAGTCACCAAGTATAAGTGTATTATTATCTAAGTATTTCTTCACTTTGGTTATTAATTGGTTTAAATATTTGGCAGCTCCCACATTCGGGCCATATATATTGAGGATTGTTAAGTCCTCTTGTTGGATAGATCCTTTAAGTATGAAATAGTGTCCCTCTTCATCTCTTACTACAGTCTTCGGGGTAAATTTTAGTTTATCTAATATAAGTATGGCTACCCCTGCTTTCTTTTGAGGACCATTTGAATGGTAAATGGTTCTCCAACCTTTTATTTTCAGGCTATAGGTGTCCTTCTGTCTAAAATGAGTCTCTTGTAGACAGCAAATAGATGGGTCCTGCTTTCTTATCCAGTCTGAAACCCTGTGCCTTTTGATGAAGTCATTAAGCCCATTCATGTTCAGAGTTACTATTGACAGATATGAGTCTAGTGTCATCATGATATCTATTCATTCCTTATTTTTGTGGATTGTTCCATTGAACTTCTTCTTAAAGGGGAATTTTAAGAGTCCCCCTTAAAATTTCTTGCAGAGCTGGTTTGGAGGTCACAGATTCTTTTAGTTCCTGCCTGTCTTGGAAGCTCTTTATCTCTCCTTCCATTCTGAATGAGAACCTTGCTGGATAACGTATTCTTGGTTGCATGTTCTCCTCATTTAAGACCCTGAATATATCCTGCCAGCCCTTTCTGGCCTGCCAGGTCTCTGTGGAGAGGTCTGCTGTTACCCTAATATTCCTCCCCATAAAAATCAGGGATTTCTTGTCTCTTGCTGCTTTAAGGATCTTCTCTTTATCTTTGGAATTTGCAAGCTTCACTATTAAATGTTGAGGTGTTGAATGGTTTTTATAGATTTTAGCGGGGGATCTCTCTATTTCCTGGATCTGAATGCCTGTTTCCCTTCCCAGATTAGGAAAGTTTTCAGCTATGAGTTGTTCAAATACATATTCTGGCCCTCGGTCCCTTTTGGCGCCCTCAGGAACCCCAATTAAATGTCAGTTTTTCTTCCTCAGGCCGTTGTTTATTTCTCTTAATCTGTCTTCATGGTCTTTTAATTGTCCTTCTCTTTTTTTCCTCAGTGTCCCTCTTTGAGATCAGCTTGTCTTCTATGTCACTCACTCATTCATTCACCTTGTTAACCCTCGTCGTTAGGACTTCTAGTTTGGATTACATCTCATTCAATTGATTTTTAATTTCCACCTGATTGGATCTAAATTCTGCAGTCATGAAGTCTCTTGAGTCCTTTATGCTTTTTTCTAGAGCCACCAGTAGCTGTATAATAGTGCTTCTGAATTGGCTTTCTGACATTGAATTGTAATCCAGATTTTGTAACTCTGTGGGAGAGAGGACTGTTTCTGATTCTTTCTTTTGAGGTGAGGTTTTCCTTCTAGTTTTTGCTTAGTGCAGCGTGGCCAAAAACAAGTTGTATTGGGAAAAGGAGCAAAAGAGAGGAGAGAAAGAAGGAAAGAAAAGAGAAAAAGAAAAAAGAGAAAAGGAAGAAAGAAAGGAAAAAAGAGAAGAAAAAGAGAAAGAAAAGAAAGAAAGGGAAAAAAAGTGGTGGGGGAAGCAATCAGAAATCAAAAAACAAACAAACAAACAAACAAAAAAAAACAAAAAACACGGGGGAGTATCTTCTGATTCTGTATACTTTAAGTCCCTTGACTTCCGCTGGAACTTGTCTGTCTAGCTGGTCTTCGGGGGAGGGGTCTGTTGTGCTGATTCTCAGGTGTTAGCACTTGGGGGAGCTGCTCTGCCCCCTGCCTGGTCCAGGGCTCAGTGGGGGTTGCTTACCCCTTGAGGCCCCAGGAGGAAAACCACAGTGGTGGCGGCCATTTCTGGAGCCCTGGATTCAGCTCCAGCAGGAACTCCGGGGCTCTCCACCTGCAGGGCCTGGAGGCTCCGGGGCGGGGCCACTGATCTGCTCAGCTCGGGGCAGGAGCATCCTTGCTCTCCTGGGCCCTCCCGTCCTCTGCCTTTCCCGGGGATAGGCCGGATCCTGGGCTGTGTCCCAGTGCCCTGTGCTCCCGGGCCTGTGTTGTTGGTTTCGCACTCCTGGTTGCGCAGCCCGCTCCGCACGGAGCCTCTTCCCTCTGTGGGAGCCGCCGCCGCCGAGCTGCTCCCGGGCCGCACAGCCCCCTCCACACAGTGCCGCCAGCCGAGCCCCTCTGAGCTGTTCCCGGGTCAATGTGTGCACGCTGCAGCCCTTAGGGAGCTCAGCGCACTCTCCTGCATGCGCCGCAGGTGTCTGTTAGTGTCCCAGGGAGCCTGAGGACATCCCCCCCTCCTGGGGTCCTGCTCTAACTCCCTGCGGGCGCCTTTCTGCCCGGGAAGGTTGGTGCAGCTCCTGCTTCTCCGGGACAGTGCTCTCCTGTCCTGGGGACACTTGCCCCGGCCTCAGCCCGGCTCCTTGCAGGGTCCCTTCCCCTTGGATGCCTTTTGTTTCCTTATTTCTTTTTCCCCGTCTTCCTACCTTGATAGAAACCCAAACTCTTCTCACTGTAGCCTTTCAACTGTTCTTTCTTTAAACCTCAGGCCGAATTCGTAGATTTTCAGGATGATTTGAAGGTTATCTAGGTAATTTGGTGGGGACAGGTGATTTGGGCACCCTACTCTTCCTCCATCTTGCCCCTCCTACAAGAAAGAGAAATTAAGGTGTCAACCCCATTTACAATTGCACCCAAAAGCATAAGATACCTAGGAATAAACCTAACCAAAGAGGTAAAGGATCTCTACTCTAGAAACTACTGAACACTTCTGAAAGCAATTGAGGAAGACACAAAGAGATTGAAAAATATTCCATGCTCATGAATTGGAGGAATTAATATTGTGATAATGTCAATGTTACCCAGGGCAATTTACACGTTTATTGCAATCCCTATCAAAATACCATGGACTTTCCTCAGAGAGTTGGAACAAATTATTTTAATTTAAGATTTGTTGGAATCAGAAAAGACCCCGAATAGCCAGGGGAATTTTAAAAAAGAAAACCATATCTGGGGGCATCACAATGCCAGATTTCAGGTTGTACTACAAAGCTGTGCTCATCAAGACAGTGTGGTACTGGCACAAAAACAGACACATAGATCAATGGAACAGAATAGAGAATCCAGAAGTGGACCCTCAACTTTATGGTCAACTAATAATCGACAAAGGAGGAAAGACTATCCACTGGAAGAAAGACAGTCTCCTCAATAAATGGTTCTGGGAAAATTGGACATCCACATGCAGAAGAATGAAACTAGACCACTCTCTTACACCATGCACAGAGATAAACTCGAAATGGATGAAAGATCTAAATGTGAGATAAGATTCCATCAAAATCCTAGAGGAGAACAGAGGCAACACCCTTTTTGAACTCGGCCACAGTAACTTCTTGCAAGATACATCCAGGATGGCAAAGGAAACAAAAGCAAAAATGAACTATTGGGACTTCATCAAAATAAGAAGCTTTTGCACAGCAAAGGATACAGTCAACAAAACTCAAAGACAACCTACAGAATGGGAGAAGATTTTTGCAAATGATGTATCTGATAAAGGGCTAGTTTCCAAGATCTATAAAGAACTTATTAAACTCAACAGCAAAGAAACAAAAAATCCAATCATGAAATGGGCAAAAGACATGAACAGAAATCTCACAGAGGAAGACATAGACATGGCCAACATGCATATGAGAAAATGCTCTGCATCACTTGCCATCAGGGAAATACAAATCAAAACCACAATGAGATACCACCTCACACCAGTGAGAATGGGGAAAATTAACAAGGCAGGAAACCACAAATGTTGGAGAGAATGTGGAGAAAGAGTAACCCTCTTGCACTGTTGGTGGAAATATGAACTGGTGCAGCCACTCTGGAAAATTGTGTGGAGTTAAGAAGTGATCTGCCCTGATCCAGCAATTGCACTGCTGGTGAATTACCCCAAAGATACAGATGGAGTGAAACGCCAGGACACCTGCTCCCCGATGTTTCTAGCAGCAATGTCCACAATAGCCAAACTGTGGAAGGAGCCTGGGTGTCCATCGAAAGATGAATGGATAAAGAAGATGTGGTCTATGTATACAATGGAATATTACTCAGCCATTAGAAATGAGAAATACCCACCATTTGCTTCAACATGGATGGAACTGGAGGGTATTATGCTGAATGAAATCAGTCAATCGGAGAAGGGCAAACATTATATGTTCTCATTCATTTGGGGAATATAAATAATAGTGAAAGGGAGTAGAGGGGAAGGGAGAAGAAATGGGTAGGAAATATCAGAAAGGGAGACAGAACATGGAAGACTCCTAACTTTGGGAAACGAACTAGGGGTGGTGGAAGGGGACATGGGTGGGTGTTGGGGGTGACTGGGTGATGGGCACTGAGGTGGGCACTTAATGGGATGAGTGCTGGATGTTATTCTGTATGTTGGCAAGTTGAACAGCAATAAAAAATAAATTCATAAAAAAATATTACTATTGAAAATATGAATTTAGTGTCATCATGATACCTAATCAGTCCCTCGATTGTTTCCTTGGACTTCCTCTTTCTTTTACAGAGCCTCCTTAGTATTTCTAGAGAGCCACATATGATGGTCACATATTCTTTCATTTTCTGCCTATTCTCCTTCTATTCTGAATGAGAGCCTTGCTGGATAAAGTATTCTTGGTTGCATGTGCTTCTCATATAGGACCCTGAATATATCCTGCCAGCCCTTTTTGGCCTGCCATGTCTCTTTGGAGTGGCCTGCTGTTATTCTAATACCTCTCCCATTAAAGTTAGAGATTTCTTGTCTCTTTATGCTTTTAGGATCTTCTCTTTATCTTTGGTATTTACAAGTTTCACTATTAAATGTGGAGGTGTTGAGCGGTATTTATTGATTTTAGGGTGGGATCTCTCTATTTCCTGGATCTGAATGCCTGTTTCCCTTCCCAGGTTGGGGGAGTTCTCAGCTATGAGTTGTTAAAATACACTTTATTGTCCTCTGTCGTTTTTGGCGCCCTCTGGAACCCCAATTATAGGTAGGTAGATTTTTTCTTCTGAGGCTGTCATTTATTTTCCTTAGCCTATATTCATGATCTTTTAATTGTTTTTCTCTTTTTTCCTCAGTTTCCCTCCTTGCCATCAACTTGTCTTCTATGTCACTCCCTCATTCTTCTCCCTTGTAAACCCTCGTCGTTAGGACCTCCAGTTTACATTTCATCTCATTTAATTGATTTTTCTTTTTTCTTTTTTTCCCAGAGAAATATTTTATTTAATATTTTTTAATAAATTAATTTTTTATTGGTGTTCAATTTACCAACATACAGAATAACACCCAGTGCTCATCCCGTCAAGTGTCCCCCTCACTGCCCATCACCCATTCACCCCCACCCCCCGCCCTCCTCCCCTTCCACCACCCCTAGTTCATTTCTGTCTGATTATATCTAAATTCTGCAGTCTTGAATTCTCTTGAATCTTTATGCTTTTTTTCTAGAGCTACCAGTAGATTTATAATTGTTCTTCTGAATTGGCTTTCTGACAATGAAATGTAATCAAAATTTTGTAACTCTGTGGGAGAGAGGATGTTTCTGATTCTTTCTTTTGAGGTGAGTTTTTCCTTCTAGCCATTTTGCTCAGTGCAGTGGCCAAAAACAATTTGTACTGTTAAACAGAGATAAAGAGAGAAACAAAAAGAAGAAAAAAAGAAAAAAAAAGGGGGGAACAAACAGAAAACAAAAAGCTAGGGAGCGTATCCTCTGATTCTACATACTATAAATCCATCGACTTCCCCTGGAGCTCTCCAGCACTGCTTGGTCAATAACTTGCTTTTCCCCTGTCCTTCTAGCTGGTCTTCTGGGTGAGGGGTCTGCTGTACTGGTTCTCAGGTGTGCGCACCTGGGGGAGCTGCCCAGCCCCCTGCCAGGTGCGCTGCTCAGTGGGAGTTGTTTATTCTGTGAGGCCCCTCCTCAGTCTCAGGTACAAGGTGAGATCAGGAGGAACAACAACAGTTGTGGTGGCCAGCTGTCTAGTCCTTGAGTCAGCTCCCACAGTACCTTCTGCAGCTCTCAGAGTGCTGGGCCTGGATGCTCCATGGGCGGGGGGCGCCTACCTGCACAGCTCGGGGCCACCCGGCAGCAGGAACATCCTCCCTGTCCTGTGCCCTCCCGGCCTCTACCTGTCCCAGGAAGCGCTGGATCTTGAGCTTTGTCCCCCAGCGCCATGGGGTCCGGGCCCTGTGCCCCTGGAATCGCGCTCCTGGGGCCGCGTTGCCCCTCGGCATGGAGCCTTTGCTGGAACCACTGTCGGAGCTGCTCCCGGGACCCTGCTGGGGCCTCGCTGCAGCTCCTTAGGGAGCTCGGCCTAGGTGTGTGGAGCGGTCTCCCCTGGGGCGTAGTTCCTCTGTCAGTGCCCCTGGGAGCCTGAAGGCATCCCTGCCCCTCTGGGATGCTGCCCGAGCTCCCTTTGAGCGCCTTTCCATCAGGGCAGATTGGTAAAGCTCCTGCTTCTCTGGGACTGGGCTTTCCTCTCTATCAAACATTTAAAGAAGAAACCATACCTATTCTACTAAAGCTGTTCTGAATGATAGAAAGAGACTGAATACTTCCAAACTCATTCTATAGGGCAGTATCACCTTAATTCCAAAACCAAAGACCCCCACCAAAAAGGAGAATTATAGACCAATATCCCTGATGAACATGGATGCAAAAATTCTCAACAAGATACTAGCCAATAGGATCAAACAATACATTAAGAAGATTATTCACCCTGACCATATGGGAATTATCCACGGGATGCAAGGCTGGTTCAAACTTGTAAAGAAATCAATGTGATTGATTATATCCACAAAAGAAGAAACAAGAACCATAGAATCCTCTCAATAGATGGAGAGAAAGTATTTGACAAAATGCAGCATCCATTCCTGATCAAAACTCTTGAGAGTGTAGGGATAGAGGCAACATTCCTCAGCATCTTAAAAGCCATCTACAAAAAGCCCACAGCAAATATATTCTCAATGGGGAAGTACTGGGAGTCTTTCCCCTAAGATCAGGAACATGACAGGGATGTCCACTTTCACTACTGCTATTAAACATATTATTTAGGATCTTTTATTAGAAGTCCTAGCCTCAGCAATCAGTCAACAAAAAGAAATAAAGGCATTTAAATTGGCAAAGAAGAAGCCAAACTCTCCCTCTTCACAGATAACATGATACTGTACATAGAAAACCCAAAAGACTCCACCCCAAGATTGCTAGAACTCATACAGCAATTTGGTAGTGTGGCAGGATACAAAATCAATGCCCAGAAGTCAGTGGCATTTCTATACACTCACAATGAGACTGAAGAAAGAGAAATTAAGGAGTCAATCCCATTTACAATTGCACCCAAAAGCATAAGATACCTAGGAATAAACCTAACCAAAGACGTAAAGGATCTCTACTCTAAAAACTACAGAACACTTCTGAAAGAAATTGAGGAAGACACAAAGAGATGGAAAAATATTCCATGCTCATGGATTGGCAGAATTAATATTGTGAAAATGTCACTGTTACCCAAGGCAAATTACACATTTAATGCAGTCCCTATCAAAATACCATGGACTTTCTTCAGAGAGTTGGAACAAATCATCTTGCGATTTGTGTGGAATCGGGCAGCCCCAGTGGCACAGTGGTTTAGCGCTGCCTGCAGCCCAGGGCGTGATCCTGGAGACCCTGGATCTAGTCCCACGTCGGGCTCTCTGTGTAATGCCTGCTTCTCCCTCTGCCTGTGTCTCTGTCTCTCTCTGTCTGTATGAATAAATAAATAAATAATCTTAAAAAAAAGATCTGTGTGGTATCAGAAAAGACCCCCAAATAGCCAGGGGGAATATTGCAAATAAAATTATAGCTGAGGGCATCACAATGCCAGATTTCAGGAGGTACTGCAAAGCTGTGGTCATCAAGACAGTGTGGTACTGGCACAAAAACAGACACATAGATCAATAGAACAGAATAGAGAATCCAGAAGTGGATCCTCAACTTTATGGTCAACTAATATTTGACAAAGGAGGAAAGAGTATCCACTGGAAAAAAGGCAGTCTCTTCAATAAATGGTGCTGGGAAAATTGTACATCCACATGCAGAAGAATGAAACTAGACCACTCTCTTACACCATACACAAAGATAAACTCAAAATGGATGAAAGATCTAAATGTGAGACAGGATTCCATCAATGTCCTAGAGAACACAGGGAACACCACTTTTGAACTTGGCCACAGCAACTTCCTGCAAGATACATCCATGAAGGCAAGAGAAACAAAATAAAAAATGAATTATTTGGACTTCATCAAGATAAAAAGCTTTGGCATAGCAAAAGAAAGAGTCAACAAAACTAAAAAACAACCTACAGAATGGGAGAAGAGATTTGCAAATGACCTATCAGATAAAGGGCTAGCATTCAAGATCCATAGAGAACTTATGGAACTGAACCACAAAGAAACAAACAGTCCAATCATGAAGTGGGCAAAAGACATGAACAGAAATCTCACAGAGGGAGACATAGACATGGCCAATAAGCACATGAGAAAATGCTCTGCATCACTTGCCATCAGGGAAATACAAATCAAAACCATAATGAGATACCACCTCAGACTAGTGATAATGGGGAACATTAACAAGACAGGAATAACGAATGTTGGAGAGGATATGGAGAAAGGGGAACCCTCCTGCACTGTTGGTGGGAATGTGAACTGGTGCAGCCACTCTGGAAAACTGTGTGGAGGTTCCTCAGTGTTAAAAATAGAACTTCCCTTTGACCCAGCAATTGCACAGCTGAGGATTTACTCCAAAGATACAGATGTAGTGAAACGCTGGGACACCTGCACCCCGATGTTTATAGCAGCAATATCCACAATAGCCAAACTGTGGAAGGAGTCTCGGTGTCCATCGAAAGACGAATGGATAAAGAAGATGTGGTATGTATACAATGGAATATTACTCAGCCATTAGAAATGGAAATACCCAACATTTGCTTCGACTTGGATGGAACTGGACGGTATTAAGCTGAGTGAAATAAGTCAATCAGAGAAGGACAGACATATTATGGTCTCATTCATTTGAAGAGTATGAAAATTAGTGAACGGAATAAAGGGGAAGGTGAGAAAATGAGTTAAAATATCAGTGATGGTGACAAAACATGAGAGACTTGGGAAAGGAACAAGTGTAGTGGAAAGGGAAGTGGGCGGGGAGTTTTGAGGTGACAGGGTGACGGGCACTGAGGGGGGCACTTCGTTGGATGAGCACTGGGTGTTATGGTATATGTTGACAAATTGAACTCCAATAAAAAAAGATTAAAAAATCATTTTCTTCAGCTACCCCTTTATTTTTATCCATCCACAGCCAATTGAATATGTCCCTTAATTTCTTTTAGCTTGTTAATCCAACTTAAGAATCAAGGTTTGCTTAGTTCACAATAAAGATTCCCACAGATCTTTCTTTCTCTTTTTATTTTAAAAAACGTTTTCTGGATCTGCTGATTTCCAGTGGACAAACTGAAGAGGATTGGCGGAATTCATTTCCCCTTACGTAATTTTTATTACAAGAAAAGATTCATTAATTCCTTACCCGACAGAAAGACTACTGATCCATTTGGTCCTGTTTTTTAGTCTAATACATCAGCTTGGGACAGCCCTCCCAAATATCATAGGGATTCCTTGCCTGTTTTCTAGCTACCTTGCTCCCTCACCTTATTCCTTCCTGAAATCAGAAGGGATGAGGAAAGTTAAAAGATTTGTCTGAATTGGTGGTAGTAAGAGCCTGCCTGCAACCTGAATTGTATGATTCCTGGTACAGCATATGTCTTCCTAGATAATCATATAAACAGAAAATTATGAGGGAAGAAGGAGGTTGGGGGAATAAGGCACTAAACTGAAAGGCAAAAATTGGACACTTAAAATTATTTTTTATTCATTGGCTAAATTTGTAAGTTTTTGTGATGGAACTTGGATTTTTGTGCCTAGAAAAATAATTATGGTGAATAACTTGGATAGGAGAATAGAATGCAAGTATAAGCTCTCACTTATATTTTATCTGTCCCATTTATCTTTTTAAGCCTGCTAAGCTGACATTCCAAATATGGGAACAAATGCACAACAACATATACAGAGACACACAGATAAGAATATGAAATTCTATTTAGAAAAAGGTTGGAGTTTTATAAAAAGAACTTGTACAATTTTTAAGCAAATGATATTAAAGGAAAATTTTAGCCTACATTTATATCTCCCTGAAGAGTGGGAGAGAGAGAATAATGAGTTTTATCCAATAGAGTGATTGTAGGGACATTCTTGTAAATATAGATAATCATCACTGAAGTTCCTGGGAATTGTGAGACTCAGATCATGACATATCAGTGCAAGAGGGGTAGTTGAGTGCTAATATGGTAGTAGATTGATACTGTCTAAATTTATTGGTTCTGTAAGTAATAACAAGTGTGTTTTTATAAGTATTTACTGGATATTTATTCCCATGTATTTCTGGGAATAGATTGAGCTAATTATATCTGGGAATATATATATATATATATATCAGTAGTGAGCACTAGGTATAACAGAATGGAGTTGTGATATATGTAAATCTATGAACAATATACAATTAGGGAAAAAATGGAGATCAGCAATTCTTTTATAATTTGTCATTCTGTCCTCACTAGTCTTTTAATTCTTTGAGATAGATGCAACTCTTTTGATCATGTCTTTGAAAGCTTGTACCACTTGCTTGTTCCTCAGAGTATAAATAAAGGGATTCATCACTGGGGCAACTGAGGTGGTAAGCACTGACACCACCTTATTAATAGCAACCCCTTCTTTTGCATGAGGTTTGATATAGATAAAGATGCAGCTTCCATAAGTAATAGAAACCACAATTATATGGGAAGAACAAGTAGAAAAAGCCTTTTTCCTTTGCTGGACAGAAGGAAATCTGAGAATGGTCCTGATGATGTATGTGTAGGACAGAATTACACACACCAAGGTGAAAATGAGTGTCAACACAGCCAGGACCAAGACAAATCGCTCAATAAACTCTGTGTCTGAGCAGGTAATCTTCAGGATGGGAGCAGCGTCACAGCCAAAGTGATCTATGACATTGGAGTCACAAAACTCGAGCTTGAAGCCCATGATATAGGGTGGGAGGACGATGAGCAGAGCTAACATATAACATCCAATAAGAAACTTGATGCAGACCCTGTTGTTCATGATAGTCATGTAATGCAGGGGTTTGCAGATGGCCACATAGCGGTCATAGGACATGGCTGTGAGGAGGAAAAATTCAGTCACACCCAATATGACAACAAAAAATAATTGAGTGGCACATGCATTGTAGGTAACGGTATTGTCCCCAGATGCCATTGTGTAGAGGAATCTAGGAATGCAGACAGTGGTAAAGAACACTTCCAAGATGGAGAAATTCCGGAGGAAAAAATACATGGGTGTTTTAAGGTGGGAATCCACCAACGTGAGGCTGATAATGGTCAGATTCCCTACAACACTCAACAAGTAGGTTAGAAATAGAAAAATAAAAAGCAGAATCTGTAGATGTGGGTCATTTGTTAATCCCACCAAGATGAATGTTGTTATTGCTGTATAGTTTTTCATCACCAATTCCTGACTATGGCCTTGTCTGTGTGTAAAAATAAGAGAGACATTAGGTCAGAGAGACTGTCAGCACAAGTTAGCAGTGGGTTGAGGTGAAGATGTTAGATAAGCCAAGATTTTATTTTGTCACCTGTTAATGAGGAATGTTATTGCTGTGGTAGTTGATTGATAAACACTTCTACTGGACTTTCACGGTTGAGCATTATAGTGGATACCAGCCAGAAGGCTCTTATTAAAGATTTTTAATATCGTGATGTAGTATTAAGACAATAGTAAAAGGATTCTTTAACAACCCCAGAAATGAGGTTATTCTACGTTATCTATGTTAATGAACAGAAAAGCCCTATCATAAAAATATTCATGGTTTGTAATTTCATGACAATAACTCAAGTTTTGCTTGTCATTTTGGTTGCATGTGAAGCGAACAGGGCTACCAATAGTTAAGGTTGTGAAGTTAAATTTTTTGTCCTCTCAGTCTCTGCTTGCTACTCACTGTGATAATCCACATTCTCCTCTAAAGTACTTCATGCCCTTCTGCTTTCTTCTCTTCATACATTACACAAAAACACTCTGGCAAGTCCATTCTAAAGACAGAACCAGAGTGATCTTTTAAAACCATGCATGAGGGGCACCTGACTGGCTCAGTAAGTAAAGTACGACTCTTGATCTTGAGACTGTGAGTTCAAATTCCACATTGTAGAGCTTACCTAAAAAAAACCCCAAACAAACAAACCAGGAATTAGATCCATTTCTGTGTTTAAAGCCACTGAATAGGATTTCATTTCCTGTGGAATAAAATTCAACCCCCTTAGTCTGGTTTATATGGTTCTTTATGATTTCATGGCTGTGTAATTCTAATTCATCTCTTGCTTATCCCACTGTATTGGTCTTCAGTTCCTTGAAGATGTCAAGTTTTTCCCACTCCAGGGCTTTTGCAATGCATTTTCTTTGCTTACATTCTTGCATAGCTGAATCTTATTTTTCAGGTGCCAACTTAAACATAACCCCTTCAAAGATACCTCCCTGGGAAATCCTATCTATGTTCTCTCATCCCTACTGTGAAAAGAAATGATCTTTTTATTTCATTTGGAGTACTTACCATAATTGGTAATTACATATTCTTCTACTTTTTAGCTCAATAGCAATGGCTATTTCCTGTGAAATGAAAATATTAGTGTATGTTTTTCACAGGTTAGAATAAAGATTAAACAAACTAATTCCTTTAGGCTGTTAGCTTCATGCCTGATTCTTTTGTTTCTTCTCCTAGGATCTGCTCCCTTCGTGAAGGATTTCACACATCTTTCCATACTTTATTTTACTTTCCTTAGATTTGCCCCCTCCTCCATATTCCACATATGTATTTTAAGTTTTCTATTGTCCTCGAAGTTAGATACAAAATTATAAGGTTCTCTTAAATTCTAAAAAGAGTAGTATTTGTTGACAGGTCTATTCATAATGGGTGAACAACCACATACAATGTGGGACTTGTTTCTGAATCTTTTTTGCATTTTCTAAAATGTGATTTTGTGATTCTTTGCCCAAATCTCTTAATTCAAACATTGGTCTTTGGGATATTCTCTTCCAATCTGCTCAGTAACCACAGCTTTCATAGTCTCTTCTGAACTTGTCTTAGGGCTCTCTTGTTTCATCACATAGGATTACTTTAGAATACTTCCCTTCAATTCTGTCTACTAATTTATAAAGAATCTCTTTTATGACCTGGACATGTGCCCTGTCTCTCCTAGAACAAGAAAGAAACAAACAGATAGGAACAAGAGAGAAAACAATCTTAGCCAAATGGGTTTAGGTTACTATAAATAAAATAATCAAGTACTTAAGAGAACTATATAAATGAAGAGAGAAAGCTCAGTAAAGATGATTTTAGCCAATCCCCTAACTTTGTAGATGGAACTCAGAGGTTCTGCAGTCACTAGGTTTGTCAGGAACAAAGTCTAAGGAAGAATCCACATTTCTTAAATCCTAATTCCACGCTTTTCCTCTCACTCTGCCACGTTAGGGGCGAGTTTCAGGAATTTTTTTTTTGGGGGGGTTCCTGGTTTTCATTTGCCCATCAGGAAGTTGGCCACTTCTGTGTTTCTTCATCTTCTAAAGATACCCAGTCCATTGTAACTAGTCTCTTAGTCTCTGTATTACTTCAGGGTAAACTTCCTATCAGAGCTGTAGGAAAAGTACATTCACTTAAGGTGTTAGAGGCTGATAATAATATTTATGTTATTCATACCAGACACATTTATGTTTTCTTTTTTTTTTAGTTTATATTTTCAATTGAACAACACATTCTAATGAGAAATTTCCTGGGATAAGAATAGATTTTCACGTGAGATGGTAGGACAAAGAATCCCTTTTTGGTGAGATGGTATTTAATTGAATTCACAAACCAGTCTACGATTACGATGATCATAGGTAACATTTATAAGGCAGTTACTAAATGTCAAATACTATGTTAATACTTACATGACTTCCTTTAATTCTCAAAGCAATTCTCTAAGGCTAGTTGTTATTTAACTTTCATTTCACAATTGAGGAAACTGAGTCCAGAAATATTAAGAATTGTGCCTGAGATCATTGACTTAGGATGGAGTGAAGCAGGAATATGAATATAAGCAGTCGGACTGCAGAAACTAAGCTCATAAGCACTACAGAACACAGCCTTCTCAATTATTTATTTGATTGATTTATTTTTCCCCTTTATCTTTTGAGAAAATGATCAATATCTTCTTGGTGATACTATCTGTCAAGTAACTTCCTCAGGGAACTAGATAAATCAATGCCCAGGGCTGCCTTATTTCTGAGTTAGGGGCTGTAGTAGAGAGATAGCCTTCAATCATAATAATTACATTTGTAGCACCTGAAATGTTTCCCAATGCTGTCACTGTCTCTAAGGTTTCCAATTTCTGTTATTGCTGGGGTGGAACAGGCTCTTCCCAGGAGACCTCAGTGTGGAATATGAATGTTCCAAATTGGCTCCTGGGTGTTTCAACATATTTCCCACAATGATATTGAGATGAGCTTTTCCTGAGAGTGGGGAAATATGTCTCCTTCCTTCTACTGAGGATGCAATGTCCATTTCCAACATGTGCCCAGATCACACTTTAGAGGTTTCTGACTCTGGATTTATGGACAGGAATCTGATCTGGGTGTGAATAAATGGCTGATCTATCAGCTACTTCCCTCCCAGGTACTGTAGGGGAGGATCACTCAGGGAATGACCAGAGAAGACTAAATGTCAATGTTGAGACAACCCTATTATCCTTTCTTGTCTTCTGATCCAGATTCCACAAGCTCACATATGGTGCCTACCAAGCTCTCTTAAAATTAGCCTAACTCCCATGCACCCATAACATTCTAACTTCTGTCCTTACAAAAGTCCAATATCTGTTAGTGTTTTTAGTCTCATCTGGAACATACTGGGTAAACTGATACAGAATAGCATATGAAAGGTCATTGATATTTTGTGTTGTCTTACTAACAACAGAATGTTTTACCCTTTCCAGTATGCTTTGTGATACTGCTCATTAAGTATAGGGAATTATCTCTAGTTGTAGATACAAAAACCGTGTAGCAAAAAAGTAAACATTAAGGAGTCAGTTTTTGCTCAATTGAGAGAACAGAAACACTTTCCTAGGATCTTACACATGAGAGACTATATTCTTCTAAAAATTTACTGTCTTATCCTTAAAACTTCTTCTGAGGATATGTTACTAAAGTCTTATTAAACTTTAAATGTCACTAGTTAGAGAATAAAGTAATACTGGAGATAACCATTGATTCCTACTGTGAAACATTATTCATAATTATTTAGGATCTGGGCTTTGTAACACACAGGCCAAAATCCTGTACTTTGAACTATGTGGGTTCTGGATGGTAAACAACTGACTTGACTAAATAAATCACACTCACCTTTCAGATGGCTGTTCATAGCTTCTGTGTACAATTTAACCACAAAGATCTTTAGAGTAACTCAGAGCAGGGCATGAGTTTGGTAGTGATGGATCCTACAATATTTTTCATGCACTCACACACTTGCACGCACTGGCAAGTCTGTGAGTGTGCAGAGGTCATTTAGGTTCGCATTGCCCACAATTTCCCAGAGGTCTTTTTAAAAAAATGTCCTTTATCTTCTGTAATCTTATAAGGATATCAACTAAAAAAATATCTCCTGACTTTAATTCTGGGAAAAGTATTCATATAACCTTCAGGGTCAAAAGAATTAAAGACTGTTATAATGGTGACAAACTCTTTGGTTTGGGCAAAGCTGATGTCTTGACTTTGCAGGAAAACAGATCTCCCTGCAAATTATATATTAATAAGAATGGTATAAGTAATATCTTATACCATTCTGTTTGGTCCTCAACAGGTATGCAGAGATCATTGGTTAAACAAACAAAAGAATCCCTTGGGATCCTAGGTTCAAAAACTGCTAATTAAACTATAGTATAATGAACTTTAATGAACTTTGTGAGAACAAAAACAGCTATCAATTGGGACTATTGTCCTCGGAGAAAGGAAGATGCAACAATAGAATCAGAAACAGATCTTGTGCTAAACAGTAAGTGTCAGATGACAAATCACAGCATGGTTTCTTTCCTTGATTTTGGACACCCCTTCACCTCATGTATGTCTTGCCCAAACATGTGATTCATTATTATAGGTACCTACGAGATTGTATACTCACTTTACCACTGTTTTCAATTAACTTTACTATCCGATTTTTATTATTATTTTTAAACAACTAACCTGGGTGGGAAAGAGCAAAGCTAATTATTTCAGATCTACTTGGACACTCAAAGATTCACTTCCACTCATAGCTTGCTAAATATTATCATAAATGCATGTTGAATTTTTTTTCAGGAGGTGTAAGTGAATTTTTATCAGGAAAGGAAGCTGCCAACTTAACAGCAAATGAAGAATGAATAAGGAAAATTCTTGTTGTCACAGATACACAAGACCTCCATCATATATGATATGGGTGTACCAGTTCACATTTCCACCAACAGTGCAAGAGGGTTCCCTTTTCTGCACATCCTCTCCAACATTCGTTGTTTCCTGTCTTGTTAATTGTCACCATTATCACTGGTGTGAGGTGGTATCTCACTGTGGTTTTGATTTGTATTTCCCTGATGGCAAGTGATGCAGAGCATTTTCTCATGTGCGTGTTGGCCATGTCTATGTCTTCCTGTGTGAGATTCATTTGGGGAATATAAATAATAGTGAAAAGGAATAAAGGGGAAAGGATAAAAATGAGTGGGAAATATCAGAAAGGGAGACAGAACATGAGAGACTCCTAACTCTGTGAAACGAACTAAGGGTGGTGGAATGGGAGGTGGGTGGGGGGTGGGGGTGACTGGGTGGCGGGCACTGAAGGGGGCACTGGATGGGATGAGCACTGGGTGTTATTCTATATGTTGGCAAATTGAACACCAATAAAAAATAAATTTATTAAAATAAATAAATAAATAAGTAAGTAATTAAATTAAAAGAAACAAAACCGAAGAACATATGGGAGAGGGGAGAAAGATAAAAGAGAGAGGGAGACAAACCATAGGCGACAGAGAAGAAACTGAGGGTTAATGGGAGGATGAGGGTGGGAGATGATATAGATGGGTAATGGGTATTAGGGCACTTGTTATGAGGAGCACTGGGTGTCTTCTGTAAGTAATGAATCACTGAATTCTACTCCTGAAACCAGTATTGCAGTATATTAACTAATTAGATTTAAAAAAATTTTAAAAAGAAAACTTTATTAAAAACAGGTAAAATTTTTAAGTGTAATTATGTCTTTTTCTGAGTTTGTACTTGCTTACTATGTCCTGGTAATGCTAGATTCTGATACATATAGGTCAGAACACAGGCTAAGAATGGTGAATGTACACAAAGGACAAATTTAAACTTAACTACCTGAGGTGAGATAATTACAGAGGTTCTAAATGATACATGGTCAGCTTCATGAAGCAGAACAAGATGGTCCTTCTGTTGCCAAGGGAATCTAGGTGGTGCTTTCATGTTCAGGTACTCTGAATCATCTGAATCCACAGAGATGCCGTCATTCCAATGATCAGTTCCCATTTTTTCCCAGTCAGTGTTCTAACATTAACGTAAGACATGTGAAGAGGTTGTGAATTAAATCAACTGGATATTTAAGGAACAGGATTTAATATTTGCAGGTTCAGGATTTAATATTGGTGATGTCATCTCTTCATTTATGATGCTAGGTAGGATTTCTTCTCTACCAGTGCCAATGGTTCTTGGTCACACCACTTAGAAGAATGAAGAGGTAGACCAGATAGAGTGGTGGGCAGCAAAGCAGAGTTTATTGAGTGATAGTACAAAGCTCCCAAAGAGGGAGGGGGCCTGAGAGGGTTACTATCAGAGTTTCTAAGTCTAGGGGCTTTTATGGGTTTGTTGGTGAGCTGATTCAATATAATTAACCCTCCATGAGCTTGTCATCCAATCAGGTAGTGGTTATCTACCTATCACATGGGAAAGAGTGAAGCACTCCTTCCAGGGAGGTGTAGAATCCTTTTAAGGGTGGTTTTCTCCTAGGGTCCCTTGTCCATGCCTGCTTTTCTTCCAACTATCCTTCATCAATGAGAAGATTGAAACAAAATTACATTTTGTTCTTTAAGCTGTCTAAGGCATTTGGAAGCAGCCAGCTCCTACATAAGCCTTGTATTCAGTATTCAATTTTATTCAACTTTGCTTTTAGTAGGCATTTATTCTTGGTGATCTCTGCATTGTTAATGTGTCCATGTGGACTACCAGTGTTTCAGTGTCTAATGGAATTGTTGCTGACTTTAAATCAAGCCAGGTTAATAAATTGGCTCCAAATTCTTATTTCTTTGAGAGCTGTTACCTGGATAGGCTTTGTATATATATACAACTGCAGTTGTAGAGAACAGAATTTATTATAGCTAGTTAAATGTAAATCAATTTAATGTAATGTACAAATTAAGGAATTATCAAGAGAGTTAAAGGCAGATTTTAGGATGAGCTTCCTGGAATGATCTCAAAGCTGCTTTACAAAATTGAGTCCTCATGAGAGCTGATCCTCAGGAATCTAGGGCTATTGTTACAAAATTTATGGTCATTGGAATCTGCTATGATCTACACCAGCAATGTAGATGCTTAACTATAACAATGTTTAAAGTTTGTATCTTTTATGAATGCATCTGGTTGGCAGAACTAAAATTACATTTATAATTCTAGCTTTATGGACAATGGAAAATGTAGTCTTTTCAGTCTTCGTATATAGATACACATAATTGACAGAATTTGGTAGATGCAAAATGTGTAAGCCCATAATAAAATATTTTAGAGTAGTGATGTGTAAAAAAGAAATAAACATTATTGTCATCCCCAATTTATGGATGAGGGAGTACCACATAATGTATTATACAAGGACATTTGTCCTACAGACAATGTTGTGATACATAAAGCCAAATTGTTTTTGAGTAAACTGCATGTTGCTGGCTGTATGACATTCAATTAAAGCTGATATTATTTAAGATAATAGTAATAGTTTTAATTTATTAAGCATTTGTAGGGTACCAGGCATATTTGTAAGTCTTTTGCAAGCCTTGTATAAATAAATATTCACAACTACTCTCTGAAGAAATTCCTATTATCCTCCCTAATTTTTATATTAGGAAGCTGACTCTTGGAGAATTTAGCTAATTTTTCCAAGGTCACACAAATGGAACTGTGTTTCTGGGGATTATATGAAGTGAAAGATGGAGTACATGAGTTGTTACTGATACTTGAAAGGATCTGTCTCAAGGAAGCCATTGACATGTGCCAAGTAAATGGCATTGTTGAGTACCATTGTGATATTTCACTATTGTCTATATGAAAACATCTCAAATTAAGAAAACATTGAAAGAGTGAGATCTATGGGAGTCTAATCATAGGGTTCCATCTGGTACTTTAATGATTAAAATATAGGATTTTCCCCCATATATGTCCGCAGTGGAGATGCTGGGAGGTAGATCTAAATAGAAAAGAGAGGTTCTTTCTGTTGAGTAAGGAGTTTAAAGGTGCTGCTATTGTTATAAGGGTTATAGAGATTTTTGTCTATGATTCTGAAAAAGAAGGGGTTCTAGAAAACCCAGGCATAGAAACTTACTCAAACAAAATATCAGGACAGAATAATTATAATTACTCAAGGCAAGAGATAAAAATAGTTTAGATAGGAATAAGCATTTTGAGACCTCCATCCTTTGTTGACTAATTTAACAAATATTTTAGTTAATGGCTACACTACAATAAGCCTTTGGTATGCAATAATGAACAAAGTATTCCTTTCACTAGAAAAATACTCATAGTCCATTAATATAGTCAAGAAAGATGAAATTCCAGTATATTGCAAAAACTTCTAATTATATTGATAAGCATACTGTACTATGAGGCTCATGTGATCCTATATGACTGTAAATTATAGCATTGTGGGCAATGCAGTCTTTATGGAGTTACTTACAGGAAAGGCGGATGAGTTTCTGTCTCACAAAGCACTGCACTTCATTTGAAATATCTTTTTTTAAAGATTTTATTTATTTATTCATGAGAGAGAGAGACAGAGACAGAGACACAGGCAGAGGGAGAAGCAGGCTCCATGTAGGGAGCCCCATGCGGGACTCGATGCCGGGTCTCCAGGATCAGTGCTAAACTGCTGAGCCACCTGGACTGCCCGTGAAATATCTTATTAGATATGTTTCCTCTCCATATCTTTCCTCAAACTTCTAGATGCTGAATTGTCTCTCTCTTTCCTCCTTGATCACTCTCTCTCACTTTCTACCTTTACTGTTTTATTCCTAGTTCCTAATAGCTCTCTAGCTTTTCTCTAGGCCTCCTAATAATTTACTTTTGAGGAAGACTAATTACAACTGTTAGCCTCTTATCCACAAGCTAGTAGGACATCTGCTTTTTAATAATGTGCCAATTACCTCCATGTATTCTGAGGTTGATGAGTGCCTATGTTTTAGGTCTATGAACTATTGTTCAGGCTACCAGGTTTCACTCTCCTCAGAAAGTGGAGGACAGGTTTCAGTTACAAATAAAGTTTTGCTGTAACATGTTCATAATTAAAAAAAAGTTTATTAAATCAGATTGCTAGGGGATCCAAATATATTAAGATATTCTCTAAATCGACTCCTAGCTCTGGGAAATGAACAAAGGTTTGTAGAAGGGGAGGTGGGAGGGGGATGGGGTGACTGGGTGCCGGGCACTGGGGGGAGCACTTGACAGGATGAGCACTGGGTGTTATACTATATGTTGGCAAATAAAACTACAATAAAAATTTTACAAAAATAAATAACATAAAATAAAGATTTTCTCTAAGTCCTGAACTCACATCAGATTTTTGAATAATTCCAGTATGTATTGCTAATTATTTTCAATGGTATATTATTGTCCCCTATAGGTAAGCCCCACCCCCAAAGATGTCTGACTGGCCTCCCATTTACTGACTACCATCATATAACTGAGCTATTATTCTATTTGCATTTATAATATCAGAAGTGTATCAGTTGACAGATGATGTTGGCACCTCATATATTACTAGGTGTAACCCAAATAATTATAGGAATCTTTTTGGGTGGAAAAAAATAAGGTTTTGCATCATAGGAATTCCTATCATTAGAAAGTTCAATATGCAAACCTTAACAAAAAGTGTTGTCATTTTTTTTTACATGCTAGATTTAAAAAAAAATTTAAATTGCTGTGTAACTGACATATAACACTACTAGTTTCAGGTGTACAATGTAATGATTTGATATTTGTATATACTGCAAAATGGTCACCACAATAAATCTAATTAATGCCTATCAAAAAAAGTGTTAACTTCATGAAAAGTCAGTACACATCAAATAAATTGATTTTTACATAGTTGTCAAAAGACCTAATGTAAAATAAAAGAAAATGAACACCAAATGCTTTAGAAAACATTCAATTATTTATTTGTCATACAAAATGTTTAGTTGTGATAAAATGCACATTTTATTTGAAGAGTTTTATTTTTTTATTTTTTATTTTTATTTTTTAAGATTTTATTTATTTATTCATGATAGTCACAGAGAGAGAGAGAGGCAGAGACACAGGCAGAGGGAGAAGCAGGCTCCATGCAGGGAGCCCGACGTGGGATTCGATCCGGAGTCTCCAGGATCGCGCCCTGGGCCAAAGGCAGGTGCCAAACCGCTGCGCCACCCAGGGATCCCTATTTGAAGAGTTTTAAAAGCTAGCTCAGTGTTATGTACATTATTGTATTTATGTTGTAAAATATTTAGTCAGTGCTCTGATTGCTAGGGCACCAGACCATTCTAAATTATGCAAATGTATTTATTTATTCAAAAAGTATTTGTCTAATACCCACTACAAGGCAGACACATGTTCTAAATGAGGAGGATTAGTGACTTCTGGTAAATGTTCAACAACTGCCTCTCAGGGGGGTGGAGGTGAGGGACTGATCTATAGAGCTTCTCTGTTTCTAAGATGTCACTTCTCTCACATGGCAAGTTTCAATCTACTGATGGGAACTTTCTGAATACAGAATGGAGAAGACACAGCACAACTGACTCTTGGGAAGTATAGAGGCAGGGCCCTGCACACCACTGCTGGAAGCACATCATTTTATCTGCAAAGGAGGCCAGAGGTCCCTGCTCTCATGGGGTGAGAGATGTGAGAGGATACAGACAATAAGCAATGAACATGATTGATTAGCAAATTATGGGTCTTTTATAAATTAATAACTATTTTGTAAAGGGGAGAAAATTGAATAACCTTGGAAGTGGGGAGCTTCTGTAATTTTAAGTAGTGTCATTGAGGGAGGCCTTATTGAGGTGATGTGTGGATATCTGGGAGAGGAATGTGTTGGGCTTAAGAACCATTTAGTGTAAATACTCTAATGTCATAGGAGGAAAATCATGCTATTTGAAAGAAAGATTTATTGGTATCTTCCTTTCTAATACTATTAAATGTATTCGTTTTTGTCCTATGGAACCTCCAGTAAAGGACTGAAGAAATGCAGTGATAGTGGGCTTGTACTTATTTTTGTTGCAATGATTTTTCTATGAACAAAGCATAGAATGAAACAAAGAAGGTTTTGTGTCATTTTCACAAAATGAGCTGTACATGTAAGCTGTTAGATCAAAATGGCCAGAAAAAGTAAGAGAATGTTATAACTCTTAGCCATTATTATCCAAAAGAGCAGTTTAACATCAAGCATTTATTTAAATATACCACAGTAAATTTGTGGTCATATCTAGTACCTAGGAATATTTATTTCTTCAGGCCTTTTTAAAGAACTGGTATGGAGTATGTTGTAATAATGGGGTTTCAATAAGTAAGGACTACTTCAAGTTTAAGCTGAGAAATTATATGGCACAGTAAAATTTTAAATTGGGTACCTGAGAAATATTCTGAGACTTCTCAAAAAAAGTAATTATATTATTTTTTTTAGTTACACATTTTTTACACGGTTACTAAGTGTGCTCTTATATGGAGAAGATAGTGTCTGTAATACTCCAGTAAGACTAAGTTATATTTATAGTCTTTGTATGGTAAATAAATAATAATGTTAAAAATGACAATATTTTCTGAATTCCATGAAACAGTGTTTCCTGGTAAAGTTATAAAACAGTTTTAACCCATTGATCTTGTGGTGTTTTTGTCTTTCTTTGATTTTCTAAGCATTATTGTGAAAAAAAGTGGAATTTAAAGATATTTAGAAGAGGGAAATGAGGCCAACCTCATAGTTATAGAGTGGAAAGACTAGTTTAAAGGAAGGGAAGTGCAATGAAAAGGGATTGGAATTTAAATGGAAAAAAATATCTATGAATTCAAATATCCTCAGCAAACTGCTAGCAATAGAAATACAAGCAATGAAATAGAACTCTAGTGAGGCTACATGGGCATTGTTAGACTTTGAGAACTCTGTTTTTTGTTTACTTGTTCTTCATTATGCCTCTAATTTATGACAGCACTTTTATTTTTTCATTTGCTTGAGAAAAATACAATCTTCCTTGCCCTGTCCAGTAAGGCTTGCTTGACTTGCTGGTTCCTTAGGCTGTAAATAAAGGGGTTCAGCATGGGGGCTACCGAGGTGTTTAGCACAGCAACTCCCTTGCTCAGAGACACTCTGTCTTTTGCTGCTGGGTTAATATACATGAAAATGCAGCTGCCATAGGAGATGGAGATGACAATCATGTGGGAAGAACAGATGGAAAAGGCCTTTGTCCTCTGACTAGTAGAAGGAAACCTCAAAATTGTTCTGAGGATATATAGGTAGGACAGAATTATTATCACCAATGTGAACATTAACGTAAAAACAGCACAGGAAAAACCCACTATCTCTAAGAATCTAGTGTCTGAACAAGAAAGATGTAGTAAGGGGAAATAGTCACAGGTAAAATGGTCTATAACATTGGACTTACAATAATCAAGCTGTATGAACAGCATGAGTGATGGGAATATGATTAAGAATGAAGCCGACCAAGAAGCAAAGACAAGGAGTATGCAGACTCTGGGATTCATGATGGTCATGTAATGCAGAGGTTTGCCGATGGCAATGTATCGGTCACAGGACATGGCAGCCAGCAGGTAAAATTCAGTGACTCCCAACAGAATGAAAAAAATAACTGAGCCATACAATCATTAAAGGAAACAGTTTTATCTCCTGTAATCAGGGTGCCCAGGAACTTGGGTATGCTCACAGTTGTGAATGAAATATCGAGTAAGGAGAAGTTTCTGAGGAAGAAATACATGGGGGTCTGGAGGTGGGAATCCAGCAGGGTGAGGGTGATAATGGTCAGGTTCCCAGTGATGCTGAGAATGTAGGTGATGAGCAGAAAGACAAAGATCACCTCCTGAAGCTGTGGGTCATCTGACAATCCCAGGAGGATAAAGTCTGTTAGTTCTGTGTGGTTTCTCATTTTTCAGTTGCTTATTTGTGGTTCTCCTGCCAGACTTCTAGAAGAAAACACAAGGAATAAACTCGAAGAGTTAATTAACAAAGGTCTAAGTGTAGAGCCAGAATCTGGCTGAATTGGTGTGTCATTTTATGTAGAGGGAAAATTTCATGAATCTTTGATGGATTTTTCCCAGCCCATCATACATCTTTGCTGAAATCCCCTGGGAACTACTCCACTACATTGTGTATGTGTGCAAGTTACAGCAGACTGTGATCTTTAAAGGCATTGCAACACAGTCCTGTGCCTGGAAGTCATAGGAGGCTTAAAAAAAACTTTTATTTATTTAAGTGATGTTGAGTTTGTAGTTGCATCACAAATGCCAATCAGGCAAAATTCTCTATGGAATGCTGAATTCCTAGCTGCACAGTTCCTAGGTTGTGTCTATTAAATTTCATTAAATTTAAGTTTCATTAAATTCCTTATATTTCATTCTTTTAATTAACTTCACTTCTGCTCAATAACAATACTCTTCTTTTATCAGGGTTTGCTTTTCCTAGAAAATACTGGTTCTTCATAACATCTAGGAGCTTCAAAATGCATTCTTATCAAATAAACAATATTTGATTTCAATCCCAAAATTGAAATTTCTGCATTAAATTTCCTGGCTTCTACTGGCTTTGGAGAACCTGGTTTAAAAAGGTATATTATCACTCCATTATCAGAAAGGATGAAACGATGCCATTTACAACCTAAAAATAATTATGCTAACTGAAATAAGTCAGTCAGAGAAAGACAAATAGGATACAATTGCATTCATATGGATTTTAAGAAACCAAACAAACTGGCAAAGGGTAGGGGGAATGAGAGAAGCAAACCAAGAAACATACTCCTAACTATAGAGACTAAACTAATAAAAACCTGAGGAAGGTGAGGGGGGATGGGGAAAACAGGAGATGGGGATGAAGGAGGGCATCTGTGATGAGTATCAGGCATTGTATCCAAGTGTTGAGCCACTATGTTGTACAACTGAAAGTAATACTGTGTTAACAAGCAGGAATTTAAATAAAACTTTTTAAAACAAAGGTATATTATTACTCTTCCATTGGTAATAATGTGTCAATGCACTGCATTTTTAACCTTATCTCAACTTTTTTGTATATTCTTTATTTCTCTTAACTTTCCAATCAATTTTAATAGCTTCTGAAAAATAACTTGACTGACACTCTTTAAACCTTTGAGGGAATGAATGAAAAGCTGTGAATAAAGGTATTAATATATATAGAAAGTTCATATGAGCATCACTGAAAAGGAGTACTTAAAGTCTAATTTTCAAGGATCAGCAAAAATTGGCTTAAAGAGTCTACCATGAGATGATGCAATATCACTGACTCAGAGGAAGTATACTATCCTATTTATGTAAAGTCAATCAATGGATGTATTGACAATCAATGGACTGTATTCACTTACCAACATCAACTAAACCTGGTGTGTGTTATTCATTCATTCATTCATTCATTCAGCAGCCTCTGAGGAGAAAAAAAACCTCAGTGTTTAATGAGGTGCATATGATTCCTCAAGCCTGAAGCCATCCAAGGAAGTATTCATGCAGAGTATGAAAGTTATCTCTAACATTTAGCTCATCTTTTTATTTCTGAATGTAGATCCATATTTCCCCCTGGAAGAACATGGTTTAGGTTAAACTTAAATTATCTTCCAATCATTTCATCAAAATCAAGAACTCTTTTTAAGAACTCCTGAGACAGACTCTTTGAACTATTCAAAATGACAGCTAGCAATAGTACTTCATATTTGTCAAATAAGATGGCCACAAAGTACCTTCAAGGTTTCCTTTTGAAATTATCCCATGTCATGCCCCTTTAAAATTGTTACCATCAGGTTAGTATTAACAAGGACTGTTCAGATAAACTAGATACTAATGACTTCTTGATGCCCAAGATGAGAAAGGGACTCTGTATAAAAGGATACATTAAGTTTGAAGCACCAAAGGATGTTCTTTTAAGACACTGAGATGAGAGCCTTAGACTGACTGCATTTATTTTTGGTGCATTTTGCTGTTGTTGTTAATGTCTTGGGTGCCCTGGATGGACCTGTCTCTTACTAGAGTCTAATCGTTTCAACTCTTTCTATATTTACTAATTTTCATTCTTCTTTAGTTAAACCTCATTAAAGATCATTAGGGGGACTTTACACATCATATCTTCCAAGCAATGTCCTTTATTGATCACCTCACTGTTTCTACTTTATTATTATTTTATTTATAAAAATATTTTTATTGGTGTTCAATTTGCCAACATATAGAATAACACCCAGTGCTCATCCCATCAAGTGCCCCCCCTCAGTGCCCATCACCCAGTCACCCCCACCCCCCGCCCACCTCCCCTTCCACCACCCCTAGTTCGTTTCCCAGAGTTAGGGGTCTCTCATGTTCTGTCTCCCTTTCTGATATTTCCCACTCATTTTTACTTTAAATAGTTGTTCAGGGTTTAGGATAATACATTAGAGGGAAGGAAAGTTTTTTTTAATTCAGTATTGTGGGTAAAATCTAGTTTGGCTTCATAATTACTCTAAATTTACTTGGAACTGCTCAATCTTTCTGAACTTTGGGCCATGACATAGGTTTTCTTTGGCAGCTTCTCTTTCCCTGAGTGAAGCAAAGACTCCTCTAGAGAACCCACTGAGTAGGTGGAAGGATTGTATCTCTAGCAGTTTATGGCAATTATCAATTCCTACCCTCCAAGTTTCAGTTCTTTATTTAGTCATTTGTAATCAAAGAAAAAAAGTAAAACACATAACCTGAATATAAGATGATGCTATCAAAACAGTATCAGTTTCTTATTCATGACACTCTAAGGTAGATTACTACCACAGAAAGTATATAGGCTCTGTGGTTAGAGAAATATGGGTTAAAAATACAGATGGGCCACTTAGTAGATTTGTGACTTTGTTTTTTTTTTTTTTTTTTTTTTTTTTAGATTTGTGACTTTGAATGGTCCTTAATTTTCTTAAGTATCAGTCTTCTCTGTTTACCATGGATGTGAAATTCAAGGGCATTTTGGGAATTAATTGAAATGGTATGAATGAAAGTGCTATATAAACCATGTGGCACTATGCTTTCCGAAGAGCTGGTTTTTACCTTATTTTCCTTTAGTGTGAACTGATTTCCAATTTGGGGCAGAATATTCATGGTTACTGTGATTAAGCAAAGGCATTATTTTTCCCAATGACATACTAAAGATTTGTATATTCTATCTCATTCAGTCTTTATGACACAACTATGGAACTTTATCTTTATTCCCAAATGAAGCACTGGAGTCAGTTTGGTTTTGTACCTTAGATATATTCATATAAGTAATAAGTGTTCAATGTAGCCAGGAATTACCTACAGTTAGTCTATTCTCTAAAAGAAAGTACTACCTAGCCTATATTCAGTTAGAAACACAGGCACAGAAATGGAAATTTCCTGCTTTTCACTTAACAGAGAATGAAAAGAATGATGTAATAAAACAAAATATACTACTATCTATATTCAGTGGCAAAATAGAACTCCAATATACCCTATTTAATCTAATTAAAAATTGAGCTGATAAGCAATGAAACAATGATAAGGTTTGGGAGACTCCATTGCCTCCTATATTTCTGACTTACCTCTAATTTTCATACAGGATCACTAACAAATAGAATGGCTGGAATAGAAAACATAAGAGCAGTTGCTACTGTTGTAATGCAGGGAAACCAGCATTCTGGAAACAAGTGCCATAAGTGCCCCACTCAGTGCCCCTTTTCTTTCTATGTTAAGGTTTTTTTTCCTTAAAATTTCCATTTTATCTAGAGGGAATATATTTCTTTGTGTACAAAGCATGAGAAAGGAGCAATTATATGAAGAAGAAAAAATATCAGAAAGTGTTTTAAACAATGTGGTATGGTTTCTGCACAAATAAAATGTAGCATGAGCCACATGTTTTATCTATTCTCTTTGCTGCTGGCTCGCAGGGAATAATTCAGTGAATCAAAATTGCCAGAACAGGACTACACACAAAACACCAAAGAATATAAAATATCATACACATTAGTAATGAATTTGAAAAGGAAGCTTAGGGGACAGTGTCCAAAGAGACAGGAAAAAAAAGCTAGCAAATAACCACATTAGGTAAAGTTTGTTTCCCTAGACATTATTTTTCAGAGATTAATAACTGAACATCTAGTTCCTAATGCACATTGCTACTGAGTGCATATTTAATCTATGCCATTTTTAAAAAGTTGAAAATTCTCTATATAGTGGTAAGTCCATTCCTTACTCATATATTTAATCTTCCTTCCAATAAGAATTTTTGGTTCAATAGTACTGCTAATACTTCATACTATCTTGTCTTCTCACTCTTTGCTCACCAACAGTGACAGCTGAAGTGTTTCTTGCTTTGATTGATAAAAGTTCCAATATATATGCCAAGTATAATATTAGTAATTGGTACCGTCCCTGAATATACTACAATAATATAACCATGCCCAAATTATACAATGGGAGTGTAAAACACTAATAAAATTGTGCATGTCCTAAGTAAAAGCTATAAATATTTGCCAGTTCTCACAGTTTTAAACATGCATGAAATAAAGGCAAGTTTTTGTTTCTTTGTTGTGGTTTTCAAATCAAGTTATCACATAGGTCGTTACACCTCAAGACCTCAGGCAAATTCCTTGATCTTTCAAAGTATCAAATGCACATTTGTAAGAAAGAGGTAATTAGCCTAAGTTGCCATATAGCTGTGAAGATTAAACATGATATTATTTAGAACATACCTGGTTGAGCATACAGAATAATTGCTCTCCATAGAAGATATATTTTTATTTATGAAATTCCAAACTTTCTTTTTTTAACACTGCAAAACATAACTTTATTTATTTTTTTAATTAATTAATTAATTAATTAATTAATTAATTAATTAATATATTACTATTGGTGTTCAATTTGGCAACATATAGAATAACACCCAGTGCTTATCCCATTAAGTGCCCCCCTCAGTGCTTGGCACCCTGTCATGCCCACCCCCCACCCACCTCCCTTTATATCACGCCTTGTTCATTTCCCAGACTTAGGAGTCTCTCATGTTCTGTACCCCTCACTGATATTTTCAATCATTTCCTCTCCTTTCCCCTTTATTCCCTTTCACTATTTTTTATATTCCCCAAATGAATGAGACCATATAATGTTTGTCCTTCTCTGATTGACTTATTTCACTCAGCATAATACCCTCCAGTTCCATCCACGTTGAAGCAAATGGTGGGTATTTGTCATTTCTTTTTTTTAGATAATAAATTTATTTTTTACTGGTGTTCAATTTACCAACATACAGAATAACACCCAGTGCTCATCCCGTCAAGTGCCCCACTCAGTGCCCATCACCCATTCACCCCCACACCCCGCCCTCCTCCTCCCCTTCGACCACCCCTAGTTAGTTTCCCAGAGTTAGGAGTCGTCATGTTCTGTCTCCCTTTCTGATATTTCCCAACACCTCTTCTCCCTTCCCCTATATTCCCTTTCACTATTATTCATATTCCCCAAATGAATGAGAACATATAATGTTTGTCCTTCTCTGATTGACTTACTTCACTCAGCATAGTACCCTCCACTTCCATCCACGTTGAAGCAAATGGTGGGTATTTGTCATTTATAATGGCTGAGTAATATTCCATTGTATACATAAACCACATCTTCTTTATCCATTCATCTTTTGATGGACACCCAGGCTCCTTCCACAGTTTGGCAATTGTGGACATTGCTGCTAGAAACATTGGGGTGCAGGTGTCCCGGCTTTTCATTGCATCTGTATCTTTGGGGTAAATCCCCAACAGTGCAATTGCTGGGTCTAGGGCAGGTCTATTTTTAACTCTTTGAGGAACCTCTACACAGTTTTCCAGAGTGGCTGCACCAGATCACATTCCCACCAACAGTGTAAGAGGGTTCCCTTTTCTCCACATCCTCTCCAACATTTGTGGTTTCCTGCCTTGTTAATTTTCCCCATTCTCACTGGTGAGAGGTGGTATCTCATTGTCATTGTGATTTGTATTTCCCTGATGGCAAGTGATGCAGAGCATTTTCTCATGTGCATGTTGGCCATGTCTATGTCTTCCTCTGTGAGATTTCTGTTCATGTCTTTTGCCCATTTCATGATTGGATTGTTTGTTTCTTTGCTGTTGAGTTTAATAAGTTCTTTATAGATCTTGGAAACTAGTCCTTTATCTGATATGTCATTTGCAAATATCTTCTCCCGTTCTGTAGGTTGTCTTTTAGTTTTGTTGACTGTATCCTTTGCTGTGCAGAAGCTTCTTATCTTGATGAAGTCCCAATAGTTCATTTTTGCTTTTGTTTCTTTTGCCTTCGTGGATGTATCTTGCAAGAAGTTACTTTGGCTGAGTTCAAAAAGGGTGTTGCCTGTGTTCTCCTCTAGGATTTTGATGGAATCTTGTCTCACATTTAGATCTTTCATCCATTTTGAGTTTATCTTTGTGTATGGTGCAATAGAGTGGTCTAGGTTCATTCTTCTGCATGTGGATGTCCAATTTTCCTAGCACCATTTATTGAAGAGACTGTCTTTCTTCCAGTGGATATCTTTCCTCCTTTATCGAATATTAGTTGACCATAAAGTTGAGGGTCCACTTATGGATTCTCTATTCTGTTCCATTGATCTATGTGTCTGTTTTTGTGCCATTACGACACTGTCTTGATGACCACAGGTTTGTAGTACAACCTGAAATCTGGCATTGTGATGCGCCCAGCTATGGTTTTGTTTTTTAAGATTCCCTTGGCTATTCGGAGTCTTTTCTGATTCCACACAAATCTTAAAATAATTTGTTCCAACTATCTGAAGAAAGTCCATGGTATTTTTATAGGGATTTCATTAAACGTGTAAATTGCCCTAGGTAACTTTGACATTTTCACAGTATTAATTCTTCCAATCCATGAGCATGGAATATTTTTCCATCTCTTTGTGTCTTCCTCAATTTCTTTCAAAAGTTTTCTATCGTTTTTAGGGTATAGATCCTTTACCTCTTTGCTTAGGTTATTCCTAGGTATCTTATGCTTTTGGGTGCAATTGGCAAAGAAGAAGTCAAATTCTCTGTCTTTGCTGATGACATGATACTCTACATAGAAAACACAAAGGACTCCACCCAAGTTTGCTAGAACTCATACAGTAATTTGGCAGTGTGGCAGGATACAAATCAATGTCCAGAAGTCCGTGGCATTTCTATACACTAACAGTGAGACTGAAGAAAGAGAAATTAAGAAAACATTTCTTAGATATGACACTAAAAGCATATTTATCAATAAAAAATGGAAAAAATAGACTTCATCAAAATTAAAAATTTAGCACTTTAGAAAGTCCCCGTTTAAAAATTTTTTTAAAAAAGATTTTGTTTATTTATCCATGAGACACACACACACAGAGAGGCAAAGACACAGGCAGAGCGAGAAGCAGACTCTATGCAGGGATCCCAATGTGGGACCCAATCCCAGGCCTCTAGGACCAAGCCATGGGCCGAAGGCAGGTGCTAAACCACTGAGCCACCCAGGCATCCTCTAGAGTCTCCTTTAGAAAATGAATAACAGCCAACAATCAAGCCACTGACTGGGAGAAAATGTTTACAAATCATACATCTGATAAAGGACCTGTATCACAATATATACAATTCAAATAAGGAAATAAGCAACCGAATTGAAAAATAGGCATATGATTTGAATAGAAATTTCACTAAAGAAGATATGCAAATGGATAATAAGCATCTGAAACTCAATATCATTTGTCTTGAGGGAAATGCAAATTAAACTTACAATCAGGGGGCACCTGGGTGGTTCAGTGGTTGAGCGTCTGCCTTCTGCTCGGGGCATGATCCCAGGGCCCTAGGATTGGGTCCTGCATCAGGCTCCCTGCATGGAGCCTGCTTCTCCCTCTGCCTGTGTCTCTGCCTTTCTCTCTGTGTCTCTCATGAATAAATAAAATCTTAAAAAAACTTACAATCAGGTGCTACTACATATCTTTAAAAATAGCCGTAATAAACAAAAGTCAAAATCAAGCATTTGTGATTGTGTGAAGAATTTGGACCCTTCATACCTTGCTATGTGAAGGAATTACTGGTGGGAATATGAAATGGCAGAAATTTGGAAAACAGCTTGGTTAATACCAGATAACTCAACAATTTCACTTGTAGGTACAAAGAAATGAAAACGTTTGTCTCATAGTGACATGGAAACAATTTGAATGTTCATCAATTAGTAAGTGAATAAGCACACATGTGGTATATCCATATAATGGAAAACTATTTACTAGAAAAAGGAATAGTGAGAAGCGCTACAACAGGGATGAACCTTAAAAACATTATGCTTAATGAAGATAGGTAACAAAATACTACATAATATATGTTTCCATTTATATAGAGTGTCCAGAAAAGGCAATTTTATAGACAGAAAACGGGTTAGTGGTAGCACCAGGGATTAGAAGTGTTGATTGACTGACAGTGGTCATCAGGGAACTGTTTGGATTGATGGAAGTGTGCTGAAACTGGATCATGGTGGTGGTTGTGAAACTCTATTACTTTTCTAGAATTTATTCAGTAGTAGACTTAAAATTGATGACTTCTATCTATAGTGGTTAAATTCTATCTCAATAAGACTGTTAAAAGTGGGTATGTGGAGTTTTTTTATTTTACATGTTGATCTTTTAAATGTACTAGTCCTTTAATTCTTTGAAATAGATGCAGCCCTTTTGATTCTTTGAAAGCTTGTACCACTTGCTTGTTCCTCAGAGTATAAATAAAGGGATTCATCACTGGGGCAACTGAGTATAAATAAAGGGATTCAGCACTGACACCACCTTATTAATAGCAACCCCTTCTTTTGCATGAGGTTTGATATAGATAAAGTTGCAGCTTCCATAAGTAATAGAAACCACAATTATATGGGAATATCAAGTAGAAAAAGCCTTTTTTTAGGACAAAAGACAGAAGGAAATCTGAGAATGGTCCTGATGATGTATGTGTAGGACAGAATTACACACACCAAGGTGAAAATGAGTGTCAACACAACGAGGACCAAGACAAATCGCTCAATAAACTCTGTGTCTGAGCAGGTAATCTTCAGGATGGGAGCAGCATCACAGCCATAGTGATCTATGATATTGGAGTCACAAAACTCGAGCTTGAAGCTCATGATATAGGGTAGGAGGATGATGAGCAAAGCTAACATATAACATCCAATAAGGAACTTGATGCAGAGCCTGTTGTTCATGATGGTCATGTAATGCAGGGGTTTGCAGATGGCCACATAGTGGTCATAGGACATGGCTGTGAGGAGGCAAATTTCAGTCACACCCAAGACAATAACAAAAAATAATTGAGTGGCACAAGGATTATAGGTAACTGTATTGTTAATCAAGGGTATGCAGATATCTCAGAATACAGACAGTGGTAACAGAGACTTCTAGATATGAGAAATTCTGGAGAAAGAAGTACATAGGAGTTTTCAGACAAGAATCTACAAATGTGAGGGTGATGATGGTTAAGTTTCCAATTACACTCAGCAGATAGGTGATGAACAAAAAGACAAAAAGCAGAATCTGTAGATTTGAGTCATCTGTCAGTCCTACCAGGATGAACCTTTTTAGTACTGTATACTTTTTTGTCACCGACCTCCGACTTTTGCATATTCTGTTGGTAAAAATGAGACAGAAATTGGACATGAGTAGAGTTCAAATGGTTTGAAATTGTGGGTAGAGCGAGGATGCCAGGCAAACCAATATTATTTCATTTGACAGTATGATTGCTTTGGTGGCTTGTGCTACTCTGAGATTCAGACAGAAGTGTGACCAGAATGCTGGTATTAAACATTCTTACCATTATATCAATGATGTCTCTGACATAAGGACTTCTAGATTAGAAAAACAACCAACTCCCCCACCTCCTGCAAAAAATAAGCAAGCAAGCAAGCAAGCAAGCAAGCAAACAAAACCCCTGGGAATGAACCTCTTTCAGATGAAATCAGCTATGTAGAAAACAAAAACAGTCACAGAAACACTATCACGAATCATATAATGGTAGCAGAACAGCGTAACTACATTGGTTTGAGTATGGACTCTGAACCTTGATTATCTGGGTTCAAATTATGATTCATTCAGCATATGACTTTAGGCAAATTCTTAATCTCTGCACTTTGGGGTGCTTTGGTGGCTCAGTTGGTTAAGTGTCTGACTCTTGATTTTGGCTCAGGTAATGATCTCAGTGTTGTGAGATCGAGCCCCACATCGCTCAGGGCTGGGTATGGAGTTTGCTTAGGATTATCTCTCTGCCCCTCTCTTGGTGCCTCACATACTCTCTTTCCCTGTCTTTCTCTAGCTTTCAAAAAATAAATTAATAAATAAACATTAATCTTTGTGCTTCAATTTCTTCATATGTACACAGTGGAGAATAATTGAACTTATCTCATAGGTTTGTTAAAAGGAACTAATGAGCTAATACATTTAAATCACTTGGAAAATTGGCATGTAATAAGCACAGTATAAGGGATTCCATTGTTTTTATTATTATATACAAGGTTTTAGAATTATTGGTGATAAGCCTTCTGGTCATGAATACTACAAAACTTTTTTCAGTGGAATGTAAATAGAATTGCTTATAATGATAGATGTGAAGTTCCTACAGCTCCTCTTCAAGCTTCTCTATTAGTCTGTCTTTCCTGAGCTCCTTAGGCAAATATGATGATTTAAAATAACTACTGCCTTGATAAACTTTTCACTTTCAAAACTGGAAAACAAAACAAAACAAAGCATCATCTACATAACAATGAGGGTGCTCTTTTATTAGCTATCATTTTCTATTTCAAACACTTTAATGACTTCTGTCTGAACTTGGAATGAAACCCAAATTCTCTACTATGGCCTGCAAATTTCCACATGCTGTATGCATTGCCCTGAATATCTCTCCCATCTCAGCTTTTTCTACTTTATATCTCATTAAGCACATCCCATTTTTAGTGGCCTTTTTCAGTTCTGCCAACTTCATGTGTCTGTTTTCCATATTTTTTTTTTTTTAGGTCTCACTGACACTATACCCTCTTCAAGAGGAAGTCTTAGTGCTCTCTAAACAAACACATGAATTTGGGGCTTTTAGTAATGCACCACTTTACTCTTTGTAATTACCTATTTTCTTTTTAACTTGTTAATCTCTGTCCCCTTACTAGACTACAAGGCCATGAAGGTCATGTTTGTTTTGTTCACTATGCTCAATGGCGTGTCCAGGAATGTGTTTGGTACTCAGCAGGAGTTTAATAAATGTTCTTCGGTAAATAAGTAGGACCAAGCATTTTATACATGAAAATAATTTGCTGATTATACTTTAACTGAAACATCGTTCATCCATTTCTAGTTATTGCTTATCTTTGATAATAGGTCTCAAAACCTATGAAAACTGTTTTTGACATCAGATAGGATGTCTGGCAAAAGACCTTATCTTGACATAAGGTAAAAAGATCATTTTTTACCAGTACATCCCCTGAACTGACTCCTGGCCTGTTTACTTATGCCAAAGATTAAATCAGACAATATTTTTTTGCATTATTTTGGATTAATATGCGGAATCATTTTGTGGAAATGAGAGGCTAAAGGATTGAATTCCATAGGGTCCTTTCTAGCTCCTGACACCCATACCTCTAATTCTCCACTAGGAGGTTGATTGAAGCTGCTGGAAACTTAATTCCTGGATAAACACAATACAGTTGCCAGGGTTATTTTTGAAATTGGTAGTGGTGAAGGGTTAGGATTTGAGAATCAGTCAGATTAGGGTGCAAACAAAGGTTCTGAAGTACTCCACTTCCTTCAGTTTCATCATACATAAAAAATGCAGATATTTACACCTTTTTCTTCATTGAGTTGTGGTAAGGATTAAGTAAGATTAAACACAAAGTTCTTAGCATAGCTTTAGGGATATTATTAGTATTAAATAAAGGTTGAATATTTTTGCTCTTTCTTCTTTTTACCTTGAACAGGAGTTGTTTCTCACATGGTGCTTGATGTCTTTTCCTCTTTGGTTAGATGAACTTTGGATCCCTTTCTACTCTTTTCCAACTGCAACCTTCTTAATATCTCTCCAAGACTCCCATAAAGTCTTGGAGAGATTTGTACCCAGCTTGATATTATGAAGATTTCTGGAATCTCATGAGTAGTGTTACCTTGGAAAGTCTACTAATTCATAGGGTTCTTACTGGAAATAATATACTGTATGTTCTCTTCTTTCCAAGTCCATTTAGTATTTGTCATTTACTCTTTGCGATTTGTAGAATAGCATGCTAATGATATTTCTAATTTATCCACCTCTTTTTTATTTGCACTTACTCCCCAACTACACATAACCTTCAAATTCTCTTCTGGGCTGGTCTTGACTGACTTTTCAAAAACTTGTGCCATTTCAGAATAACTGTATTCAAAGTACCCTATATCCATCTTTTCCACATTCTATTTGTGTTCTCCTGTGTCTCCTTCCTTCCTTCCTTCCTTGGTACTCAGCAGGAGTACCAAACAAAACAAAGCATCATCTACATAACAATGTAGATTGTTCTGTCCTTCCTTCCTTCCTTTTTTCCTTCCTTCCTTCCTTCCTTCCTTCCTTCCTTCCTTCCTTCCTTCCTTCCTTCCTTCTTTCCTCCCTCCCTCCCTCCCTCCATCCCTCCCTTCCTTCCTTCTTTTTAGAGTGGGAGAGAGAGGGAAAGGAGGGAGAGAGGGAAAGAGAGAATACCAAGCAGGCTCCACACTCAGTGTAGAGCTAGGCTTGATCCCACAACCCCAAGATCATGGCCTGCGTAGAAATCAAGAGTTGGACGCTTTTCTATTTCTTCCTGTTCCAGTTTTGGTAGTTTGTGGCTTTCTAGGAATGTGTCCATTTCTTCTAGATTGCCTACTTTATTGGCATATAGCTGTTCATAATATGTTTTTAAAATCGTTTGTATTTCCTTGGTGTTGGTAGTGACCTCTCCTTTCTCATTCATGATTTTATTAATTTGAGTCTCCTCTCTCTTCTTTTTAAGAAGGCTGGCTAATGGTTTATGTATCTTATTAATTCTTTCAAAGAACCAACTCCTGGTTCTGTTGATCTGTTCCACAGTTCTTCTGGTCTCGATTTCGTTGAGTTCTGCTCGAATCTTTATTAACTCTCATCTTCCACTGGGTGTAGAATCTGTCTGTTGTTTTTTCTCTAGCTCCTTTATGTGTAAGGTTAGCTTTTGTATTTGAGTTCTTTCCAGTTTTTGAATGGATGCTTGTATTGCGATGTATTTCCCCCTTAGGACTGCTTTTGCTGCATCCCAAAGATTTTGAGCAGTTGTATCTTCATTCTCATTAGTTTCCATGAATCTTTTTAATTCTTCCTTAATTTCCTGGTTGGCCCTTTCATCTTTTAGCAGGATGGTCCTTAACCTCCACGTGTTTGAGGTCCTTCCAAAGTTCTTATTGTGATTTAGTTCTAATTTCAAGGCATTATGGTCTGAGAATATGCAGGGGACGATCCCAATCTTTTGGTATCAGTTCAGACCCGATTTGTGACCCAGTATGTAGTGTATTCTGGAGAAAGTTCCATGTGCACTTGAGAAAATGTGTATTCAGTTGAGTTTGGATGTAAAGTTCTGTAGATATCTGTGAAATCCATCTGGTCCAGTGTCTCATTTACAGCTCTCGTTTCTTTGGAGATGTTGTGCTTAGAAGACCTATCTAGTATAGAGAGAGCTAGATTGAAGTCACCAAGTATAAGTGTATTATTATCTAAGTATTTCTTCATTTTGGTTATGAATTGATTTAAATATTTTGGAGCTCCCAAATTCGGGGCATATATATTGGGGATTGTTAAGTCTTCTTGTAGATAGATCCTTTAAGTATGATAGAACAGGCCAATAAAGAGGGAGGAAATTGAAGCAGTCATCCAAAACCTCCCAAGACACAAAAGTCCAGGGCCAGATGGCTTCCCAGGGGAATTCTATCAAACGTTTAAAGAAGAAACCTTATGGGATCCCTGGGTGGCGCAGTGGTTTGGCACCTGCCTTTGGCCCAGGGCACGATCCTGGAGACCCGGGATCGAATCCCACATCAGGCTCCCAGTGCATGGAGCCTGCTTCTCCCTCTGCCTGTGTCTCTGCCTCTCTCTCTCTCTCTCTCTGTGACTATCATAAATAAATTTAAAAAAATTAAAAAAAAAGAAGAAACCATACCTATTCTACTAAAGCTGTTTGGAAAGATAGAAAGAGATGGAGTACTTCCAAATTCGTTCTATGAGGCCAGCATCACCTTAATTCCAAAACCAGAAAAAGACCCCACCAAAAAGGAGAATTACAGACCAATATCCTTGATGAACAGGGATGCAAAAATTCTCAGCAAGATACTAGCCAATCGGATCCAAGAGTACATTAAGAAAATTATTCACCATGACCAAGTAGGATTTATCCCTGGGACACAAGGCTGGTTCAACACTCGTAAAACGATCAATGTGATTCATCATATCAGCAAGAGAAAACCCAAGAACCATATGATCCTCCCATTAGATGCAGAGAAAGCATTTGACAAAATACAGCATCCATTCTTGATCAAAACTCTTGAGAGTGTAGGGATAGAGGCAACATTCCTCGACATCTTAAAAGCCATCTACGAAAAGCCCACAGCAAATATCATTCTCAATGGGGAAGCACTGGGAGCCTTTCCCCTAAGATCAGGAACAAGACAGGGATGTCCACTCTCACCACTGCTATTCAACATAGTACTGGATGTCCTAGCCTCAGCAATCAGACAACAAAAAGACATTAAAGGCATTCAAATTGGCAAAGAAGAACTCAAACTCTCCCTCTTCGCCGACGACATGATACTCTACATAGAAAACCCAAAAGCCTCCACCCCAAGATTGTTAGAACTCATACAGCAATTTGGTAGCATGGCAGGATACAAAATCAATGCCCAGAAATCAATGGCATTTCTATACACTAACAATGAGACTGGAGAAAGAGAAATTAAGGAGTCAATCCCATTTACAATTGCACCCAAAAGCATAAGATACCTAGGAATAAACCTAACCAAAGAGGTAAAGGGTCTATACCCTAAAAACTATAGAACACTTCTGAAAGAAATTGAGGAAGACACAAAGAGATGGAAAAATATTCCATGCTCATGGATTGGCAGAATTAATATTGTGAAAATGTCAATGTTACCCAGGGCAATGTACACGTTTAATGCAATCCCTATCAAAATACCATGGACTTTCTTCAGAAAGTTAGTACAAATTATTTTAAGATTTGTGTGGAATCAGAAAAGACCCCGAATAGCCAGGGGAATTTTAAAAATGAAAACTGTATCTGGGGGCATCACAATGCCAGATTTCAGGTTGTACTACAAAGCTGTGGTCATCAAGACAGTGTGGACTGGCACAAAAACAGACCCATAGATCAATGGAACAGAATAGAGAACCCAGAAGTAGACCCTGAACTTTATGGTCAACTAATATTCGATAAAGGAGGAAAGACTATCCACTGGAAGAAAGACAGTCTCTTCAATAAATGGTGCTGGGAAAATTGGACATCCACATGCAGAAGAATGAAACTAGACCACTCTATTGCACCATACACAAAGATAAACTCAAAATGGATGAAAGACCTAAGTGTGAGACAAGATTCCATCAAAATCCTAGAGGAGAACACAGGCAATACCCTTTTTGAAGTCAGCCAAAGTAACTTCTTGCAAGATACATCTATGAAGGCAAAAGAAACAAAAGCACTAAAAAAAAACAAAAAAGAAACAAAAGCAAAAATGAACTATTGGGACTTCATCAAGATAAGAAGCTTTTGCACAGCAAAGGATACAGTCAACAAAGACAACCTACAGAATGGGAGAAGATTTTTGCAAATGATGTATCAGATAAAGGGCTAGTTTCCAAGATATATAAAGAACTTATTAAACTCAGCACCTTAGAAACAAACAATCCAATCATGAAATGGGTAAAAGACATGAAGAGAAATCTCACAGAGGAAGACATAGACATGGCCAACATGCACATGAGAAAATGCTCTGCATCACTTGCCATCAGGGAAATACAAATCAAAACCACAATGAGATACCACCTCACACCAGTGAGAATGGGGAACATTAACAAGGCAGGAAACCACAAATGTTGGAGAGGATGTGGAGAAAAGGGAACCCTCCTACACTGTTGGTGGGAATGTGAACTGGTGCAGTCAGTCTGGAAAACTGTGTGGAGGGTCCTCAAAGAGTTAAAAATAGACCTGCCCTACAGCCCAGCAATTGCACTATTGGGGATTTACCCCAAAGATTCCGATGCAATGAAACGCCGGGACACCTGCGCCCCGATGTTTCTAGCAGCATTGTCCACAATAGCCAAACTGTGGAAGGAGCCTGGGTGTCCATCGAAAGATGAATGGATAAAGAAGATGTGGTTTATGTATACAATGGACTATTACTCAGCCATTAGAAACGATAAATACCCATCATTTGTTTCAATGTGGATGGAACTGGAGGGTATTATGCTGAGTGAAATAAGTCAATCGGAGAAGGACAAACATTATATGTTCTCATTCATTTGGGGAATATAAATAACAGTGAAAGGGAATATAAGGGAAGGGAGGAGAAATGTGTGGGAAATATCAGAAAGGGAGACAGAACATAGAGACTCCTAACTCTGAGAAACGAACTAAGGGTGGTGGAAGGGGAGGAGGGCGGGGTGTGGGGGTAAATGGGTGATGGGCACTGAGGGGGGCACTTGAGGGGATGAGCACTGGGTGTTATTCTGTATGTTGGCAAATTGAACACCAATAAAAAATAAATTCGTTATAAAAAAATAGAGTTGGACGCTTAACTGACTGAGCCACCCAGGTGCCCTACTCTTTCCTTCTCTTTAAAAAATTTTTTTCAGTATAGCTGACCCACAATGTTACATTAGTTTTAGACGAGATCGGGCGCGTTCAGGGTGGTATGGCCGTAGACTACATTAGTTTTAGAAGTACAACACGGTAATTCAACTTCTCTATATATTCTGCTGTGCTCACCACAAGTGTAGCTAACATCTGTTACCATACAGTATGATTGTTGACTATATTCCTTATGCTGTGTCTTTTATTCCCATGATTTATTCATTCCATAACTGGAAGCCTTATCTCCCACTCCCCTTCACTTATTTTGCCTATTCTTCCACACTTTTTCTTTCTTTCTTTCTTTCTTCTTTCTTTCTTTCTTTCTTTCTTTCTTTCTTTCTTTCTTTCTTTCTCTCTCTCTCTCTCTCTCTCTCTCTTTAAAAAGAATTTATTTATTTTCATGAGAGAAACAGAGAAAGAGGCAGAGACATAGGCAGAGGGAGAGTAGGCTCCATGCAGGCAGCCTGATGTGGGACTCGATCTCAGTCTGTGATCATGCCCTGAGTGGAAGGCAGATGCTCAACCACTCAGCTACTCAGGCATCCCCTTACTTCTTTCTTAAAAACAAGATAAATAAAACTTTAGATTGATGGATACCAGTCCCCTTTATATATTATTACCTGTGGATCATGAACAGCTTAAATGCAGCTGATATTGTTGGCATTTTGTTCAATCCCCTAATTTTGAGGTTGAGAAGTTGTAAGTTATTATTATGTTAATATATATGATATATATATATATATATATATAATATAACATAGATTATTACTGGCTGGCTTATTAATGACAGGAAAATGAATTTGTCTCCTGAATCCCAATTACATATATCTATTTAATTATATGGATGTGAGAAGAAAATTTCAGGAGTCTATTTTTCTGGTCTCCAGATTTTCAAACTAATGTGTTCTCCAGCTTCTTCAATAAGTAGTCCACTTTTTTTCTGTCCCAGGGTTTCTACCATTCTTTTGGAAAACCTAGTAAGTAAACAATTTGCTATATGAAAGGTTAAATACTTAAGTAAATCTGGTCATAACCTTCTTGTTACTGTAGAATTAGAAAATGGATCAATGCTAAGCTTTCTAAAGCTGGCAATAACTTTGAACTATCAATTCTAGAGATAGTTTTAATTGAAAAATAGACTTCTGATGATGAAATTCAATCTTATAAGAGATGCTTCTGGGTATGGAAATCCATTTTTCTCTCTTCAAATTAATTTTCAAATCTTGCTAGGATAACAGCTAACATTTCTAGAACATTTACTAAGTGACAGATATTGTGCTAAATGTTTTACGTGGTTTATCACAATTAATCTTCACAGCAACTCTCTGAGTTATGTCGTATTATAATCTACATTTTATAGATGAGGAACTTGAGGATCATAAGTTCTAGGTATCACCTAAGGTACCATCTGGGGTATCATCCGATCCACCTGGGGTAAAGTAGGGATATGGAAACAAGTGGTTTGACTTCAGAGACTTAGCTTTTAAATATTTCAAATTAATGCCTTTTAATTTGTTTACTTCACTCAAGTATAAGCTTATCATGATTGGACAAATGGAGAGGACATGGATAATTGACTTCTCTTGCTTTTGTGCTCCCTGACCCCCACCTTTTTTTGAAGAGATAATCTTTTATATGATGCCACCTCTGCTTCCCTAACCACAGTTAACTATTTCAGTTAGTTAACTATTTGTACCAGAATTAGAGGCAATAGTAGGAAGACAATTGCTCTTCAACAATCTAAAATTAATCACATTATAGCTAACCAAACATTTCCCATCTGTATTCATTGTCTCTAGGGCTCCTGATTTCTCTCTTTATTTAAATGGAACAGGATGCTCCCAGAAGACTCCAATTAGTTTTTTGCAAGAATGGATTTCACCTGGTTGTTGGAAAATATTTCTGAGAAATAGCCTTGAAGTGTATTTCCCTTGAGTCTAAGGAAACATGGTTTTTCCCTTCCCAGTGAGGGATGGACCATGTGCTTTTGCACTGTATAGCTCTCCCCTGGTTTTCAGATAATATTACAGGGAAGTACAACAGCCTCTGGCTCTTGCTATCTGCTACAAGGCACCATCCCAGGAATAGAGAGTCATGTAGATCCTGATCACAGGATACCAAATGTTAAAGGTGATAGGTCAAGTCTCTGGACCCCAGCTGTCTTTCCATCCTATCTACCTAATTCCATCTCTTATTTTGATATAGATTTCAAATGCCTTCAATTGATATCTGACTGAGTACTCATTACCCCGGGCTATACTTTGGGTCCTAAAATTTTTCTTACTTTTTTTCTGTCAGTATTTAATATTTCTTCATATCCCAATGTCACCATTGAACAATAGCATATAATAGCATATAAATGTCTTAATGTGTTGATTGACCACTAACTTAATGTGTTTACACACATGGGGACCAACGTGTTGTAAAACATAAAGCACATGAAAGAAGGTTATATTATCAGCCTGGAGATTAAAGCTGTGTGTTATAGAATATTGGAGGAGACATTTTTATTGGATTGAGAGAAAGGGCTTCCTCAGTATCTTTCATAGGTGACTTGACTGTATCCTCTATAAATCATCTGTTTCTGTTATTAACCTATGTACCTCCCATGAATGGTATCCAAAGATCTTACAGAAAGTCATGTCACTTACCATAGAACAAGGTAGTATCTCAAAATTACTATTGATTCTTCTAGAGTATTGTCAACGTTACTTAGCACCCAAATTTTATTCTATTAGTTCCCAGATGGTGAATATATGTTAAAACTAACTTAATTATATTTACCTCTCTTATGGTCTTTCATGGCTTCTGAGCATACTTTAACCAATGTCCTTAGTATGACTCAAAGCTTGACAGGAATAATGACTAGAAAGTATTAAATATAGGGCTTATCACATTCTTTCTGTATACCCCCACACTAGCTCTCACAAAAATTCTTCAAGTTCTCCTCAGGAACTCATACCCATTAATTCCCAGTCACCTTTTCTCTTAAGAAGTTTAAAAGACAAAAATTCCAAATATACAGTTTCATTCTCTCAATAGGAAAAATCTTCATGTATTCTGGTTAAGTGAGTTCTTAACATATAAGAGCTCTCTGCATTCTGGGAAATCACTATTCTAGCTTTTTTGAACAGGGAGACAAGGTCTCCCACTAAATTTTACATTTACAAAAATAGCAATAGTTATATCCATTTAGGATGCAACAGGTGTGGAGGGATCAATTAAGTGAACGAACAAAAGATTCCCTTGAGAGTACAGGTTCAAAAGTCACTAGTTAATCTACAGTGTAATGAACTAGAATGAATTCTTTCCAATAAAAGCTTTAAGTATCTATCAGAAGGAAGAGTGTCTTTGGAGACAGGAAGATGTAACAATAGGTTATGTGCAAAATAATGAGTCAGATGAACCATCAGAAGGTTAGATTAGAAGGTTAGATTCTCTCCATATACCTAGGGATATTTCAGCTGAACTCAAGAAAGAAGCTGCTCAGAATTTGCTGAGGGAATCTGGATTTGGATGAAGTCCTGTCACTCTGTGTCACAGTGGAAACGGTTCCCTCCCTCTATTCTAAGCAGCTTTTCTTCCGGTGACCATTCTTTATTAAGACATCACAAACAATCAGGGAAATTTGTGTTCAGTTTTTTCATTTTTGACTTAAGTTTCAAGATCAGTTGTTGTCCATGTTGGTCAAAGGGCACAAACTTGGAGTTATGTGGGATGAATAAGTCTCAATCTAATGCACATTATATGAACTATAGTTAGTGATACTGTATTGACTCTCAGAAATTTGCTGAATGCTCTCCATGTGCATGCACACACATACACACACACCTACTCACACATATGAAATTAATGGTGAGAAGATAGGTTAATTAGCTTGACTGTTGAAATAGTTTCATTATGTGTATGTATACCAAATTATCATATACACCTTAAATATATAAAATTTAATTTAAAAAAGGTCAGCTGCTGTCCAACCCAAAACAAAAATTGATGCAAATAGTATAGTATTATAACTTTATATATATGATTTTGTTTATTTATTTAATCAATAATTTTTATAGAATATTTTCTCCATTCAGTACACTATTATATATTTCATTGAGGTAAGATAAATGTAGGAGTATCTAATGTTACATAACATAGTTACATAAAATATAGTTTATATTTTAGCTAGGTAAATAATATTAATTGAGCTCTTCTTTGGCCTAGTTCTGTGCCAAATACTCTTATTGTATTGTCTTTTATAATCTTAATCACAACATTAGTACGTGGGTTATATGACTATCTACATTTTATGGTTGAAAAATTGAGAAGTTGAAAATTAAGAAGCTAAATAATTTTCCCAAGGCCATGTATTTGCTAAGAGAGTTTAGACTTGAACTCATGTTTGCCTTATGACAAAGTCCAAGCTTTCTAAGTGCACTACATTATCTCTCTATGCTTCAAAGAACAAGGGCTTAAAGATAATCTGATTAATGATGGGCAAGAAGGGGGTCATAGTGAGACATTTTTCCCCATAACTCTAGCAGAAATTTACCTCAAAATAGATGTATACTTTTTGAGGAATTGAATGTATTTCAACGATTAACCCAGAAGGATCAAACTGTTTCTAAATAACTTAATTGCATCATAGAACACAAGAATATTTATAGAAATATTTATAGAAACACAAAAATATTGAAGACCCAACAAGGCAAAAATCACCATGTGTAGAATCCAATAAAAGTTATCAGACATGCAGAGAAGCAAAATGTGTGTGTGTGTGTATTTTTTATATGCACATATATTCTTATTTTATATATATTTATATATGTTATATATATAATAATTTTACACACATAAAGCATGAGGAAATAAATTAGTTAATTGAAAGTGACCCAACCAGGGATCCCTGGGTGGCGCAGCGGTTTGGCGCCTGCCTTTGGCCCAGGGCGCGATCCTGGAGACCCGGGATCGAATCCCACGTCGGGTTCCCGGTGCATGGAGCCTGCTTCTCCCTCTGCCTGTGTCTCTGCCTCTCTCTCTCTCTCTCTCTCTGTGACTATCATAAATAAATAAAAAAAAAATTAAAAAAAAAAAAAAAGAAAGTGACCCAACCAGACACCAATGTTAGAATTGGCAAGCAAGAACTTTAAAACAGCTATTATAACTTCACTCTATACATTCAAAAAATTAAGTAGAAACAAGGAAAGTATAAAGACTCAAATCAAACTTAGAGATGAAAACTACAGCATGTGAAATAAAAAATAGACTGCATAGGTTTAAACACAGATTATACTTGCAGAAGAAAATATTGGCAAACTTGAAGGCATACTAATAGAAACTATCCAAAATGAAAGAGAGAAAAAAGGAGCATCAGTGAGCTGTGTGACCACTTTGAGTAGCCTATAACACATGTAATTGGAGCCCATTGGGGATTGGGTTAAGGGCAGAAAAAATGTTTAAAGAAATAATAGCTGAAAAATTTCCAGATTTTATGAAAACTATAAAACCCTCACCAAGAATTCAGTGAACACTAAACAGAAGAGGCATAAAGAAAACTCCCCCAAGACACATCATAATCAAATTTGGATCCACAGATACAAAATGAAGCAACTCAGTATTGATAAGTATGTGGGTAAATATACAAGACATTTTTTTAGTAATTTAAAGATCTCTTTAAAGATAATTGCCTATTTAATTATGCTAAGTGAAATAGGTCAATCAGAGAAGGATAATTAAATGGTTTCACCTATATGTGGAGTATAATAGCACAGAGGATCATAGGGGAAGGGAGGGAAAACTGAATGGGAAGTCATCAAAGAGGGAGACAAGCCATGAGAGACTCTTAACTATAGGAAACAAATTGATGGTTGCTGGAGAGGAAGTGGGTGGGAAGATGTGGTGATTGGATGGTGGGCATTAGGAGGGCATGTGATGTGATGAGCACTGGGTGTTATATGCAACTGATGGATTACTGAACTTTACATCTGAAACTAATGATGTATTATATGTTGGCTAATTGAATTTATTTTATTTTTTAATAATAAATTTATTTTTTATTGGTGTTCAATTTACCAAAGAAAAAGAAGGAAAAAGATAATTGTCCATATAAATAAAAATACATTTTTGCATTTATGTAATATGTACAATAGACTGTGTTACAAAAATAGCATATTCAATTTGAGTTTATCTTTGTGTCTTGTGTAAAAGAATGGTCCAGATTCATTCTTCTGCAAGTGGCTGTCCAATTTTCTCAGCACCATTTATTGAAGAGGCTGTCCTTTTTCCAGTGGATAGTCTTTCCTGCTTTGTTGAATATTAGTTGACCATAGAGTTGAGGGCCCATTTCTGGGTTCTTTATTCTATTCCACTGATCTGTGTGTCTGTTGTTGTCCAGTACCACACTGCCTTGATGACCACAGCTTTGTAGTGTAACCTAAAATCCGGCATTGTGATGCCCCCAGTTCTGGTTTTCTTTTTCAGTACTCCCCTGGCTATATGGAGTCTTTTGTGATTCCACACTAATCTTAAGATGATTTGTTTCAATTCTCTGAAGAAAGTCCATGGCATTTTGATAGGGATTGCATTGAATGTGTAAATTGCCCTGGATAGCATAGATATTTCCACAATATTAACTCCAAATGGATAAAAGACCTAAATGTGAGACAAGAATCTATCAAATCCTAGAGGAGAACACAGACAAAATCCCTTTTGAACTTGGCCACAGCAACTTCTTGCAAGATACATCTATGAAGGCAAAGGAAACAAAAGCAAAAATGAACTATTGGGATTTGATCAAGATAAAAACCTTCTGCACAGCAAAAGAAACAGTCAACAAAACTCAAAGACAACCTACAGAAGAGGAGATTTGCAAATGACGTATCAGATAAAGGGCTAGCATCCAGGATCTATAAAGAACTTATTAAACTCAACAGCAAAGAAACAAACAATCCAATCATGAAATGGGCAAAAGACATAAACAGAAATCTCACAGAGGAAGACATAGACATGGCCAACATGCACATGAGGAAATGCTTTGCACCACTTGCAATCAGGGAAATATAAATCAAAACCATAATGACATACCTCCTCACACCAGTGAGAATGGGGAAAATTAATAAGACAGGAAACAACAAATGTTGGAGAGGATGTGGAGAAAGGGGAATCCTCTTGCACTGTTGGTGGGAATGTGAATTGGTACAGCCTCTCTGAAAAACTATTTTGAGGTTCCTCAAAGAGTTAAAAATAGATCTGCCCTATGACCCAGCAATTGCACTGCTGGGTATTTACCCCAAAGGTATAGATGCAGTGAAATGCCAGGACACCTGCACCCCTATGTTTCTAGCAGCAATGTCCACAATAGCCAAACTGTGGAAGGAGCCTCGGTGTCCATCGAAAGATGAATGGATAAAGAAGATGTGGCCTACGTATACAATGGAATATTACTCAGCCATTAGAAATGATGAACACCCACCATTTCCTTCGATGTGGGTGGAACTGGAGGGTATTATGCTAAGTAAAGTAAGCCAGTTGGAGAAGGACAATCATTATATGGTTCACTCATGTGAGGAATATAAAAAATAGTAAAAGGGATTATAGGGGAAAGGAGAGAAAATGAGTGGGAAAAAAACAGAGAGGGTGACAAACCATAAGAGACTCCTAACTGGGAAACAAACAGCGTAGTGGAAGGGGAGGTGGGCGGGGGGATGCGGTGACTGGGTGATGCGCACTGAGCAGGGCCCTTGAGGGGACGAGCACTGGGTGTTATGCTATATGTTGGCAAATTGAACTCCAATAAAAATATACAAAAAATATGTAGCAAAAAATATGTGACAACAGAAGGGGCAAAATGAGAGTATATTATAAGATTCTTACACTACATCTGTAATGGTGTTAACATTATAAGATTCTTACACTACATCTGTAATGGTGTTAACATTATTTGAACGTAAACTCTTATCAGTTAAAGATCTATTAACCCTAAAGATGTTTTGACCCGAGAGTAACCATGTAACAAAACAAAAACCTGGAATGCATAATGATAAGTTAAAGAAGCCAGTCTGAAAAGACTACATACTGCATGACTCCAACTAAATGACATTCTGGAAAAGGCAAAACTTTGGAGACATAAAAACAATCGGTCATTACCAGGGATGAGCAAGTAATTTTTGGGCAGTGAAAATAGTGATCAGCACTAAGGCAGGAAAATATAAGAATCATGTCAATTGAACATGAAGCATTAGAATAGTTTTTATTTTCAGATGACATGATCATTAATATAGAAAGTCAATGGGAAACACAAAATTGATGCTAAAACTGTAATCTTTGGGGTAAATCCCCAGCAGTGCAATTGCTGGGTTGTAGGGCAGATCTATTTTTAACTCTTTGAGGAACCTCCACACAGTTACCATTTGCTTCGAGGTGGATGGAACTGGAAGGTATTATACTGAGTGAAATAAGTGAATTGGAGAAGGACAAACATTATATGGTCTCATTCATTTGGGGAATATAAAAAATAGTGAAAGGAAATAAAGGGGAAAGGAGAAAAATGAGTGGGAAATATCAGAAAGGGAGACAGAACATGAAAGACTCCTAACTCTGGGAAATGAACTAGGAGTGGTGGAAGGGGAGGTGGGCGGGGAGTGGGGGTGACTGGGTGATGGGCACTGAGGGGGGCACTTGATGGGATGAGCACTGGGTGTTATTCTATATGTTGGCAAATTTAACACCAATAAAAATAAATTTATAAAAATAATAAAAAATAACATAAAACTAATAAGTGAGCTTAGGACAGTGACAAGATACAAGGTCAATTTATAAATATCAATTGAATTTCTATATACTAATAATGAATAATTGGAATATAAAAATAAAGAGTATAGTTTACATAAAAATATGAATTACTTAGGGATAAATCTGACTGAAGTTGTGTAGTTTTTGAAATGCTTAAAACTATAAATCAGGGCAGCCCTGGTGGCGCAGCAGTTTAGCTCCTGCCTTCAGCCCAGGGTGTGATCCTGGAGACCCCAGATCCAGTCCCATGTCAGGCTCCCTGCATGGAGCCTGCTTCTCCCTCTGCCTGTGTCTCTCCCTCTCTCTCTGTGTGTCTCTCATGAATAAATAAATAAAATTTAAAAAAATTATAAATCATTGTAGGAGGATTACGGAAGGCCTAAATAAATGGAGAGAGAGAACATATTCATGGATCAGAAGACTTAATAGTGTTAAGATTGCAATCCCAATCAAAATTCTAACGGGCTTTCTTTTTCAAGAGAGAATTTAACTAGCTGGCATTTAATATTTATGTGTAAAAGCAAAGGACCTAGATAGACAAAACAATTTTGAAGAAAGAAATTTGGAGGGCTTATGATTCTCCATGTTAATTGTCTATTTGTGTCAGGAGCAGTATATTTCCAGTTATCTAGATTTAAACTCTCCAAGTGACTTTCCTTTCACTTTATATTAATCAGTAAGTAAATAACACTAATTATTTCTAATTTTTATATCTGCCTTAGACATTTTGCTTAGGTAGAAAGATTTGAAAAAAAAAAAAAAGATTTGCCCAGGAGTTTTGAAGTATATTCTCATTAATTGGTTTAATCTAGTTTTTTGTTTTTAAAGAAATACTGTCTGCTTACTTTTTTTGTGTCTGAGTTCTCTTATTTGTAATGCAAAAATGATAATGATAATTTGTTCATAATAATGAATAATAACAATAATTGATGATAGTGAGATACAACATATACTGGTTTTGATTCTATTATTACTATCCGTGTTTCTTAGAATAATGCCTGGGACATAGTAAATAGCATAAATGCAATTAACTATTTCACTTGATTACAGGGAATTCTCTCTTGTATTGAAAGCACAAATGATCTGTGCCACTTATGTGGCATTTCAGTATCTTTTGCCTCATGCAATTTCTTCTATTGTTAACTTTTCATGGCTGTATTTTATATACTGATTTGTTGTCCTGTGGCAGATTTACTTTGTTGTATTTTTTACACTGCATAGAAAAATGTTGGACCTACATTCAAATATTTATTAAACTATATACAAAACATGCATTGAAGGCCAGATAATTTCTAGAGCTCCTTCTCAGGAGAAATGATGACTTGAACAAGAGACATTAACTTTCTGGGGAGCTTTTTAAAAAAAATTTTTTTTTTTAGGTTTTTTAATATCAAAAGTAACAAAATATTTTCTCTCTTCAGAGCAGCCTCTTTGGGATCAATTGTACTGACAAACAATACATTCTCTGGGGAGTCATGATTCTGAGAGACTAATAAAGATCCTTTATTGCCATCCTCAATAACAAAAGTTCAAGAGATGTTTAAGAGAAGTCATCACAGGGATACTGGTGAGGGTAGTGAGGAAGTTGCAATGGGAGGTCAAACACAGGTCACCAGCAGGTTAAAGAAAAGAATGAGAGAAGCAAAACAGTGGGGTTGAATGACGTCCTTGCAGTGAGCAGCCTGCAGGACAGATCTTTAAATTTCTTTATGCTGAGTGAAATAAGTCAATCGGAGAAGGACAAACATTATATGGTCTTATTCATTTGGGGAATATAAATAATAGTGAAAGGGAATATAAGGGAAGGGAGAAGAAATGTGTGGGAAATATCAGAAAGGGAGACAGAACATAAAGACTCCTAACTCTGGGAAACAATCTAGGGGTGGTGGAAGGGGAGGAGGCCGGGGGTGGGGGTGAATGGGTGACAGGCACTGAGGGGGGGCACTTGATGGGATGAGCACTGGGTGTTATTCTGTATGTTGGCAAATTGAACACAATAAAAAATAAATTTATAAAAAAAAACAAATTTTCTTTCAAACCCATCACTTAAGCAAAACAAAACAACCCATCACTTAAGCCATACATTTTTCAGCATGGAGAAAATATGGTCTCATTCATTTGGGGAATATAAAAAATAGTGAAAGGGAATAAAGGGGAAATGAGAAAAATGAGTGGGAAATATCAGAAAGGGAGACAGAACATGAGAGACTCCTAACTCTGGGAAACGAGCTAGGGGTGGTGGAAGGGGAGGTGGGTGGGGGGTGGGGGTGACTGGGTGACGGGCACTGAGGTGGGCACTTGACGGGATGAGCACTGGGTGTTATTCTATATGTTGACAAATTGAACACCAATAAAAATAAATTTATAAAAAAATAGTTGTCACTTAACTTGAGGACTGTATTTATTTTTTAACAGACTTATTTATTTTATTTTTTGTATTTTTTTATTGGAGTTCGATTTGCCAACATATAGCATAACACCCAGTGCTCATTCCGTCAAGTGTCCCCCCTCAGTGCCCATCACTAGACAATATTTTTAGAATAATTTTAGATATGCAGAAAAATTGTGTAGGTAGTATAGCTGGTTCCCATATATCATATGCTCAGTTTCTCCTATTATTAACATCTCACATTAATATGATGGATTTGTTACAATTAATGAACCAATGTTGATGTATTATTTTAAAATAAAATCTATAGTTTTTATTCAGATTTTCTAAGTTTTAACCTTTCAATATATTTTTTTCTATTGCAATATCTCATTTAGGATACCACATTACATTTAGTTGTTATGCTATCTTTTTGCTCCTCTTGACCATGACAGTTTCTCACACTTTCCTTATGTTTGAAGACTTTGACTTTTGAGAGTTACTGGTCAGATATTTTATAGAATACTCCAGTTTTGAAATTTGTCTGATGCTATTGGGAAGACCACAGAGGTAAAGTGCATTTTTACTGTCAGTTTTTCCACTGTAAAGTTTTCTCTTTCTTTAGGATGGAGTATCTACACAAATTATTTGGAATACTTCTACATGGGAGGTTTGTCCCTTCTCCCTCACTTATTAATTCATTCAATCAATCATTTATATAAGTATGAATTATTGGATATCTATTTTATTCTTTGGGTTATTATCTACTACTATTCCATTTATTTTCTTATCCAAATTGTTCCAACTTTGGCCATTAGAAGTTCTTTTAGTGCTTTCTCTGTTTCTTGGACATACCTCATCAATGTGATTATATTTATTTTTATTTTCCAAAAAGAGCATACTTAAAGAAGGGTTCTAGACACCAAGGGAAGGAGTGGATTTGGGAGGTCCTGTTTACATAGAAGCATCATCTTTTTCCTTTTTGAGGGTGGAACACAAGTTCCATGAGGTCAGAAACCTTGTCCTATCTGTTCATTAAGAGTATCTGGAATATGGTAGTATGTTGGATGAATAAATTAAAGAATGATGACATGTCTTAGATGGAAGCAGGAGAAATAGTGTGAACAATTGTAGTGTGAGGTTTAAGTGATACCAAATTAGATTATATCTAATTACGGACACCTGGGTGGGTTATTTGGTTAAGCATCTGCCCTCAGCTCAGGTCATGGTCTCAGGGTCCTGGGATCAAGTTCCAAGTTGGGCTCCCTGTTCAGTGAGGAGTCTGCTCTCCTTCTCTCTCTCTGTCCCTCCTCATTGCTTGTGTGTCTCTCTCTCTGCTCTCTCAAATAAATAAATTAACTCTTCCAATAGATATTTTAAAAAGATTGTATCTAATTAGGAAGGGAGAATGTGGTTTCATTAGAATTGTTGGAGCAAAGTTAAGTCAAACAATGAGGAAATATTAATAAATATTTCTGTCATATATTATTGAACTATATGAGACTTCTTATAAAAAGAGTTCAGGTCAGATGGTTAGATCTGTACAACTGACACCTAGTGTAGAGGTGATAAACTGGCATTATTATGAAGATAATTTTGAAATATTTTCTTTGTCAAAGATATTTGCCCTTGTTTCAGGTATACAGCAAAGATAGAGACAAGGTTAAACATATAGAACATATACAATGCAAACCAATTGGGAAATAACAAAATATGTGGAATTAACAAGAATTCCTATGGGGTGTATAGAAATAGAACATCGTTTTTGGAAGAAAGGATGAGGGGAGGGAAATGGAAGATGAATTTGAGTGGGGCCAGGGAAATCACTTATGTTTGAATAGGGTATAAATGGATTTGATTAGGGGCAAACGAAGGATATTTCAGGTAGGTAACTATCATGTGAAAAGCTTATATTTTGGATTAGGGTTAATGTTGAGGATTTGCAGAAAATGTTTGGATTAGTGAAGTTGAACATAGATTCTTCACAACTCCTGATTACTAAGAGAATGAGTTTCAAAATTAAGAACGAGAAGATTCTAGAAGATTTAAAGCAAGAAGTGAACTAATTAAAATACTGTTTTAGGATAATAAATACTGTGATACTGCTTAGGATGACTAATACAGAGAAGAGATTATAAATGCAATATCGTTAGGAAGTTGTCAAGATAATTCTGGTTGAGAGATACAATTTTAGATTAGAAGTATGACAGGAATGATAAACAAGAACTTTTTGACGGAAGAAAATGATAACACTGAGTGACTGAAATAAAGGATTTAGAAGGAAGAGCTGAGGAAGAGTAGGCTAACATAAAAATTTGCCCCTTCTGTGTAAAGGCAACCTACACATAAAATTAGGTTCAACAAAGTTCTGAGTTCAAACTGGGCAAAGTATAAAGTCATGATCAATTTCAGTAATATTTGAGTTATGTTTGGGAACTGGTGTTGGGTCCAAATGTGACCTCAGTTATTTGATGCACTACCTCCAGTTCCAAAGACCTGACAAGATGCAACTCTTTTTCATTTTCTCTTACTGAGCAAGTGAGCAAGAGGAGGATATCTCATTATCCAAATCAGAAGTAGAGGATTATCTTTCATGAACCTACTGAATTTCCAATATTGGACCTATCCAAATGCAGTTGGTTCTTGAATGGCAAATTAGTCAGGATAGGTCTTTTTTTTTTTTAGGATAGGTTTTTGAATCTACAATATTCTTATCTTTCTTCATCATCGTCCAAACCAAACAATGAGATTCATAGACAACCTCTGTTAAGGATTCATGACTCAGGTGATCAACCCAACTACTAAACATATATATCATGTAGATGTATGCTTAAGTTAATTTTCAGAAGGGAAGCTGGGGAACATGTAGTGGGATTTTGTTGGTTTTTAAAGAAATTTTAAATGAAAAAAGAGGAAAGGCCTTGGAAAAGAGAGTTCTATTTTCCTTGAATATTTTTGAAGTATAGAAGAAACTTATATGATGGTCATTACCTTGTATGAACAACTGAAAATAAGAAGTACAACATAAAAATACATTTGAGCAGTTGGATGATGTTTAATAAGCATATATATATATATATATATAGTATGAAAACACACAACTTTCACAATTACTGTTTCTATCCTTTGTTATTTTATTTTATTTTATTATTTTATTTTATTATTTTATTTTATTTTATTTTATTTTATTTTATTTTATTTTATTTTATTTATTTTTTTGTTTCTATCCTTTGATAGAAAAAAGTCCAATGATTTGGTCCAAGCTTCCTGAATGACTATTACTTTTTTCACCCACATCTCCCCCCTTTTTTTCTAAGTCTATTTTTATTTTCTTTAACATTTATTTATTGTATATTTTTTTTTATTGGAGTTCGATTTACCAACATATAGCATAACACCCAGTGCTCATCCTGTCAAGTGTCCCCCTCAGTGCCTGTCACCCAGTCACCCCAATCCCCTTCCCACCTCCCTTTCCACTACCCCTTGTTCATTTCCCAGAGTTAGGTGTCTCTCATTGTTTGTCACCCTCACTGATATTTCCCACTCATTTTCTCTCCTTTCCCCTTTATTCCCTTTTCACTATTTTTTATATTCCCCAAATATATAATATATAATGTTTGTCCTTCTCCGATTGATTTACTTCACTCAGCATAATACCCTCCAGTTCCAACCACGTTGAAGAAAATGGTGGGTATCTGTTGTTTCTAATGGCGAGTAATATTCCATTGTATACATAGACCATTTGTCCTTCTCCGATTGATTTACTTCACTCAGCATAATACCCTCCAGTTCCAACCACGTTGAAGAAAATGGTGGGTATCTGTTGTTTCTAATGGCGAGTAATATTCCATTGTATACATAGACCATATCTTCTTTATCCATTCTTCTTTTGATGGTCACCGAGGCTCCTTCCACAGTTTGGCTATTGTGGACATTGCTGCTATAAATATTGGGGTGCAGGTGTCCTGCTGTTTCACTGCATCTGTATCTTTGGGGTAAATCCCCAGCAGTGCAATTGCTAGGTCATAGGGCCACTCTTTGAGGAACCTCCACACAGTTTTCCAGAGTGGCTGTACCAGTTCACATTCCCACCAACAGCTTTTTTTCAGACTATATCTGGATTGTATCTTCAGTAGTCAGTCTGTGCTAAGCAACCAAATGCCCCTTCTCAAATTAGCAATATTTTTGATGTTTTAGTCAAGGCTCCTAATATCTAACATTCTTCTTTTTTAGAAATTGAGGTAAATTGGTATATATCATTATATGTTTCAGGTATACAGCATTAAGATTGGCATCTGTATACATTACAAAGGGATTACCACCACAAATCTAGTTACCATCCACCACCATACACTTGGCCTCTTTCACCTATTTTGCCCATCCCTCACTAACATTCTTCTTAAATTAAGGGATAATGTAAGTCTGGATATTGAAGAAGTTATCTAAGTAGGACTTAGTTGTGCTGCCCCTAAATTCAGTCTTGTTCTTCTTGAGTCTATGTTTAAACGCCATCAAGCTATGAGAGTAGAACACATTCAGTACTCGGAAAACTATTCTTTCAATTCTGTAGTCATATCATATTTCATGATATAGTACACTCAAAAAATTTCCAGAATGGGCAGTGGAAACTTTTTTGTGGAAATATTTGTTAACCATTTATTTGGCAAATTCATGGATGGGTTATTCAGATTTAAATTTAATTTAACCCAGCCTCAAAAAAATCAATTGTCTCTTACTTCTTTGTGAGAAATACAATCCATTTTACTGTGTCTTTGAAGGCATCTTTCACTTGTTTGTTTCGAAGTGTATAAATGAATGGGTTAAACAAAGGAGCAACTGAAGTAGTGAGCACAGACACTACTTTATTAATAGCTACTCCTTCCTTTGCTGAAGGTTTGATGTAGATGAAGATGCAGCTGCCATAAGTGATGGAAACCACAATCATATGGGAAGAGCAGGTGGAAAAGGCCTTTTTCCTTTGTTGGGCAGAAGGGAATCTTAGAATGGTCTTAATGATGTAGGTATAGGAGAGGACTACACACACTAAGGTAATAATGAGTGTCAGCACGGCAAAACTCAGAACAATTCTCTCGATTAAGACTGTGTCTGAGCAGGTTATCTGTAAAATTGGAGATGCATCACAGCCAAAATGATCAATCACATTTGAGTCACAGAATTCCAGCTGGAGGCCCAGGCCAAGAGGTGGGAGGATGATTAACAGGCCAGCAAACCAACAGCAGAGAACGAGGGTAGTGCAGACTCTGTTGTTCATGATAGTTGTATAATGCAGGGGCTTGCAAATGGCCACATAGCGGTCATAGGACATGGCGGCAAGGAGAAAAAATTCTGTTGCTCCAAAGAGGACAACAAAAAATAACTGGGTGGCACAAGCATTATAAGAAACAGTATTATCTCCAGTGGTCATAGTATACAGGAATCTGGGAATACAGACAGTGGTGAATGAGACTTCTAAGAAAGAGAAATTTCGGAGGAAAAAATACATGGGAGTTTTAAGATGGGAGTCCACCAGTGTGAGGGTGATAATGATGAGGTTTCCAGTTACACTCAACATGTAGGTGAGAAACAAAAATACAAAGAGTAGAACTTGTATTTTTGGGTCATCTGTCAATCCTAGCAGGATGAATGTTGTTACTGCTGTATGATTTCTCATCACTGCCTTGCACCAGGAAGGATTTTGCCTGGAGAAAGAAGTGTCATAAGAAGCTAGTACTGGAACCTGAAGGAGGACATTCTGGCAAGCCTGCTCACATGCACTTTCTTTTTTTAGTTAATTTAATTTGTTAGCATAGAGACATCTATGGGAAAGGTTTAGTATGGATCTTGTGCTTTTAACTAGAAAGCATATTTCCAAAGATGTCAAATAAACACAAAACAAAACATAAATCATATGTCTGATTTGCAGTTTCTCAGCAATATTGCCTTTTGTACAGATTTTATTTGTCTTTATCCTGGAGGCAGTTATGTCAGTTTTCAGCGCCCCCATCCTTATTTTCTTTAGTTTTTTTCACACCATACTGAAATGCTCCATTTTCAAAACCAAGAAGGATCTGTTATTTTGTATTTTTTTGTGTTTTAAAATTAAAACTTATTTTTTTGGAGCAATCTTAACATCACAGCAAAATTGAGGGGAAGGTACAGAAATATTCCATATGCTTCTTGCCTTTACAAATGCATAGCCTCTCCTGTTACTAACACCCCCCCACCAGAGTGGTACCTTTGTTACAAATGATGAACTTATATGGACACGTCAAAGTACATAATTTACATTATGGTTCACTCATGTTGTACATTCTATGGATTTGGACAGATATTTAGTATATTATATTGATCATATTTTGTCATATGCAGAATTTTAACACTAGAGCATTCATTTATAGTTAGTTCCGCTCTCTGTACCTTCAATTATTTCTAAATAGGGAGATAAAAACTTTAAAATACAAAGATGTAGTTTTGTTTTTCACCCCATGTTTAGGCAAATGAAAGTATTTTTAAGCCAGGCTGGGACTGCTTAGGAGGGGTTTCCTGAAGTGGTATAATGAAATTTTTTTCTGGAACTTAAATATAAACCCAATTTATCTGTACTTTATATATAAGTCCTGTTGTAGTGTTTTGGGTCCTGGATGGAGTCCAGAGGGGATGATCTGTCCAATTTGTTCTTTGCCAGCCTGATTGGCCTGACCAACTCAGTGTTCTTCACAGCACTCAGCCTTCAGAATCTGTCTTAGGGTTTATCTTAGTGACCTCTTTGAACAATTTGTGTTCTTGCCTGCTTCAATTCAACTTTCCTCACTAGTAAATCAGCTCCCTAACCCTACAGCTTATGTTCTCTGAGTTTTGATATATGTAACTTGCCCAAACAACATCCAGAAACAAATGGACACAATATGAGCCAATCTTTGTAGCCATAGTATAAAGTACCCTACCTTTCTCAGTGACATTTGTCACTGTCCATTTCTGCACCTCCAAGGAGTGTTAAGCCTCCCTATACCCCAATGTACATTTCTTCCCCCCAGAAATCTCTTTTAGATAGGTGCTCAGGAAATTCCCTCCCCTCCTTCATGTCAAAACTTAGCCTCATTGAGGTTTGTGTTTCAAGCAGCTGCTTGAAGGTATCCAGTTATCCATCCTGTAAAAAAAATCGGTAAGTGCAACCTCACTGGGAATATCAATAGTTAACAGTAACTTGATATATTGTCCAATAATATGTCTTAGGGTTTTATTGGGGGTAAATGATTGTTAATGAGCAACTTTAGGCATAACTCAGTGTTTGTAGGGAAATCCTATACACTTGTACATGAGAGTGAAAACTACTTTTTTATGTTTCAAAAAATTGTCCTAGTTGTATCCAGTATATGTTTTCTGAATAGAGAATCAAAATTACGTTAGGTTACTCTTGCATTGCTCAAGTAAATAATCTACATTTATTCATTAAAATAAATATCTAATAAGCCTCTGTTATTTAAAGAACATAATATGAGAGAGTGGAGCTCCAATCATTTGCAGGTTGAGCTCCCTCAAGGAGCTTTCTGGCTGCCCGTAGAAGATAGTATTTCATTTTGGTGCATACTCAGTGACATGGTAACACAAGATAACAGTGAAAATATAGCTGTGGATTTCAGATGACAACTATTCTATGCTTGTTCCTTGGTAATTGATCTTAGCTATTAGATAGCTATTTATATTAATAGCTATTTAAATTTTTTTATGTTCACCCAGTTTCTCTAGTTATTTTTTTTATTTTTACTAATGTTGGTCATGACATCTGTCCTCATAAGTTGAGTTAGCAGGTTTATTGCTCAAGGTTCACAGACATGATTTTGAAATACAGACAAGCCCTCCCCCCTTAGCTCCTGGGAGAAATGACTCACTGGAGAGATAGTATCTTGTCATGTACTTGCCAGGGGAAGACTCTGATAGGCCAAACTGAATGATGAGTCAGGTTTATTTCTGCATTCTTAATTTTCTTCCCCCTCTCCCTTCCACTGTAGAAGAGTTTAAGTCCCTGTACTTGTTATTGGTATTGTAACTCTAGTTCTTCCTCTCCTATGAAGTTCTTAGGATCTAAAATTATTTCCTCTTGTCTTATCAAAACATTAATTCTTCTATATTCGTAGGAAAGACTGATGAACTCAGCCATATTAGCATTTGATCATGAATTTTATGTTTAAAATACTTAATATAATGTGTTGACCTTCAGTGACACTGTTTTTTAATTTAGGAAGCTTGTTAAATAAATTCTACTCTTGATAATCCAGTAAGCCTATGAGGGTAGATCCTTTGGATATAAGACTGCTTCATTTTGGCTTTTACCAGCAATCATACTCACACTCTCTGTTATATTGGGAAAATTTTTCTGGGAGACTAAAGTTATTTATTTATTTAATTTGAATTCAGATCAATTAAAATTTGAAACCATTTCATCAAATAATAAAATTTACCACCTTCTTTGTATAAGTAATGTTTTCAATTAACGTTCACAGGTAGGCCTCCAGGCTTACCTATGCAAAACTACCTGTTCTCACTGTCACTTCGGGAGTTAGATGAGTGACAGTCAGTTTATTCCTTCATTGACTCCTCTTTAGTGAATATATTTGAGAAACTTTGACCCTCTGTATGTTTGGAACAAAACTCATTCAGTCTTCATTTGGGACAGAGGATGCCCGTGGACTAGAAAGAAGAGATGCAAGAAGAGTAAATGTTGCCACCACCACCACCTCTCCCTCTTCCAAGGAAAAGTGGTAAAAAGGATCTAAATAACAGATAGAGAATAAGGGGAGGTTCCCTGCAATGTAATTTATAATACTGATATTATTTGACATCTGTGACCCTAGTGGATCTTATTGGATGGCAGTGTCTTTCTGTTGCCTTTTATTTTTTATCTCTTTATTAAGGTTCATCAATTTCAGGTGCCTGAGCAGTTCACCTGGTTGAACCTCCGACTCTTGGTTTCAGCTTGGGTCATGATCTCAGGATCATGAGATTAAGCCCCCTCCATACCCAGTGTAGAGACCATATAAGACTCTCTGTGTCCCTCTCCCTCTGCCACTCCCCAAAATAAAAGCTTCCTGAACTCATAAAATAACCATGGTAGAAAATTCTAATTTTGTGTTCCTTTAGGATAATGACTTATAAGAAATGATTGTTGAATACTTTTCTGCAGTATCAATTATAATGAACTGAATTCCAGATTTTAAAAACTGTGCTCACCCTCTGCCTTTGGAGAATTTGGAAAAATATATCATGACAATTACTTTTTGATGGTTCTTTATTAGTGGCCCTTGAGGGAACTGCAACTTGAGCAGCATTCAGTTGGTCAGGAGTTGGCGTGTGTCCTTCTGTTCCCACTCTCATATTCTATTTATCACAGCCTCCAACCTCACCCTCCACACAAGCACACACACACACACAGGCAAGCCTGACACTTGACAGACCTTCATTAGACGTCCATGACTGATATAAGGAGCCTGGGTACAGTCTCTGCTTCTCTCACCAAGTCTAAACTGGCACCGATACTGGATTTCACCGTTGCTCTGTTTGTTTGAAAGAAGAAAAAAATGCAGAGGTAAGGAAGTTTCTCTCTAGTTTTGTCAGAGAGGCACATCTGATCTGGACAGGGAGGCAGGCTTCCCTGCAAATTCTATAATGGCAACATTTCTTTTATATGTTTAGTTTGTTACCAGTGCACAGGGAACATCTGAGTGAATAACAAAATAGTCCTTGGTGACCAAGTTTCAAAAGTTACTAACGAATCCATGGCAGTCTAGTTAGCAGCATAAAAACACATGTTGCAGTGGGAACAATGTCCTCAGGGACACTGGGGATGGTCTGATGCCATCTGAATTCTGTTTGGATTTCTCTGTTGAATCTTTACATTTCTCCCAGAGTTAGACATTCTGGCACTTTATATATATTATGTATTATTTATCTTTGACATAAATCTTAAAAAATAAAAAAAATCCCAAATTTTCCTCATTTTACAGAAGAAGTAACTGAGGAGCAGCGAAATGACTAACCAAAATGCCCCACTGAGGTGGTGCAGATTTTGGATCAGAGTTTATTAAAATACAAAGATCCTTCTTCTTCCTCCATGCTACCTTAGCTACTTGTCCCAATATTTAAGAGGCTTACTGACATTTAATTTTCAAATTTGATGTTCTCTTAATGCTACCTGGCCTTTAGTTTCATCATTTCTCCTTCCACTTAAGACTTTTCAGGAAGGCATTGAAACTACTTTTGGTATTTGAAGCAATGGAGTTTTGCATCCCAAATATGCAAAAAAAAAAAAAAAAATAGCCTGGTTCTGGGATAGGTTTCTGGTTTTACTATGATTTATTACTGAATTTTTTTGTAGTCAACATACAATGTTGTATTAGTTCCAGTTATACGGCATAGTGATTCAACACTTCCATACATTAGACAATGTTCCATGTGTGTTTTGTCTTCGGACATTACCACTCAAGATGCCTAAAGAGCCAAGGTCTGTGGTCACATGACCTCATGGGGAGGAGGCTCTCAGGCTAATTTTTACAGTGTTTATGCAGAGTACAGTTGTTTGGAGATGAAGGACGCCCCTCAGGAGACCTGATTTATCCCAGCATGAGACAGAATCAGCTTCTGAGGCTGTAGGAAATCAATGCCATGACGAGGGATGGCCTACAATGTGCTATCTTTGGTTCTGTTCCACCAGCCATGGTGTAACTTCTGTAGACACATCATGAAAGCCAGAATTCAAGTGGGAAGAATACAAGGCTAACAAAAGGCACTAGAAGGATGTTGATTTAAGGATCTGAGTCTTCACAGTGACCAAAATAATCTTCCTTGTGAAGCAGCATAGGAATCAGGATACAGTGGCTTTCTTGGCTCAATAGGTTATGTGTCTGACTGCAGCTCGCATCATGATCCCAAGATCATGTCAGGCTCCCTGTTCAGTTCAGGGTCTGAATATCCCTCTTCCTCTGCCATTCCTGTAACTCCTTTGTCTCTCTCTGTGAGGATTCCTTGTCAGTAATGTCATCCCCAATATTCTCCACTGCCCAATCGCTTTCAAATTTCCTGAGGCCACCTTGACAATATTTATTTGTTCTTCCTCATTAATATTTTTTATGAACCTTCTCATTATGAATGTATTGAAGGGTGAATCATAGAAGTGGGTGGAGAGTCACTCACTGAGTTTCGGTGGACAAAATCTGGCACCACAGCCTTGGCAACATCATCGCAGCAGCAAGAATTGAGGTTGTCCATCCTCAAAGACGCTAGGTAGAGAGCTGACAACTCAATATCAACTATGAACTGCTCAGCTCAAAGAGTGACAGTTGGGAAGAAAGGCAGAGGTATATTTCTCGTCACCATGGCAATGTGTGACATCATAGTGCTTTCAAAGTGAATGCAGCTGCACAGCAATCACCTGCTGTCTTGACAGGGGTGTATCTTTTGATTTGTAGAGTCAGGCATTCTTCCTTACATCTCAGCTTGAATTCACTGCTGTTCAGGATGGCTTGATAGTTATGTAGCTAAATTAAGGGGACCAGCTGACATGAGGAATTCTATTCCACCAGCTTCCATCCATCTGAAAATGTATTTTAATGGGCCTAATCCAAACTGATTCAGGATGGTAGTCCATAAAGCCTGTCTTTGTGCAAGGTATTCAAGTTTGTTTTGCAAATAAAGTCAGTTTTATTTAGCATCGCCCAAACTAGAGACAACTAAGCTGTCCCTATTTATTTTTTCTTATTTATTTATTTATTTATTTATTTATTTATTTATTTATTTTTTTTATTTTTTATTTTTTATTGGAGTTCTATTTGCCAACATATAGCATAACACCCCGTGCTCATCCGGCCAAGTGCTCCCCTCAGTGCCCATCACCCAGTCACCCCAACTCCCTTCCCACCTAACTTTCCACTACCCCTTGTTTATTTCCCAGAGTTAGGTGTCTCTCATGTTTTGTCACCCTCACTGATATTTTTTTTAATAATAAATTTATTTTTTATTGGTGTTCAATTTGCCAATATACAGAATAACACCCAGTGCTCATTCCGTCAAGTTCCCCCCTCAATGCCCATCACCCATTCACCCCCACCCCCCACCCTCCTCCCCTTCCATCACCCCTAGTTCGTTTCCCAGAGTTAGGAGTCTCTATGTTCTGTCTCCCTTTCTGATATTTCCCACACATTTCTTCTCCCTTCCCTTATATTCCCTTTCACTATTATTTATATTCCCCAAAGGAATGAGAACATACAATGTTTGTCCTTCCCCGATTGATTTACTTCACTCAGCATAATACCTTCCAGTTCCATCCATGTTGAAGCAAATGGTGGGTATTTGTCGTTTCTAATGGCTGAGTAATATTCCATTGTATACATAAACCACATCTTCTTTATCCATTCATCTTTCGATGGACACCAAGGCTCCTTCCAAAGTTTGGCTATTGTGGACATTGCTGCTAGAAACATCGGGGTGCAGGTGTCCCGGCGTTTTATTGCATCTGAATCTTCGTGGTAAATCCCCAACAGTGCAATTGCTGGGTTGTAGGGCAGGTCAATTTTTAACTCTTTGAGGAACCTCCACACAGTTTTCCAGACTGGCTGCACCAGTTCACGTTCCCACCAACAGTGTAAGAGGGTTCCCTTTTCTCCGCATCCTCTCCAACATTTGTTGTTCCTGCCTTGTTAATTTTCCCCATTCTCACTGGTATCTCATTGTGGTTTTGATTTGTATTTCCCTGATGGCAAGTGATGCAGAGCATTTTCTCATGTGCATGTTGGCCATGTCTATGTCTTCCTCTGTGAGATTTCACTTCATGTCTTTTGCCCATTTCATGATTGGATTGTTTGTTTATTTGCTGTTGAGTTTAATAAGTTCTTTATAGATCTTGGACACTAGCCCTTTATCTGATACATCATTTGCAAATATCTTCTCCCATTCTGTAGGTTGTCTTTGAGTTTTGTTGACTGTATCCTTTGCTGTGCAAAAGTTTCTTATCTTGATGATGTCCCAATAGTTCATTTTTGCTTTTGTTTCTTTTGCCTTCATCTATGTATCTTGCAAGAAGTTACTGTGGCCGACTTCAGAAAGGGTGTTGCCTGTGTTCTCCTCTAGGATTTTGATGGACTCTTGTCTCCCATTGAGATCTTTCATCCATTTTAAGTTTATCGTTGTGTATGGTGAAAGAGAGTGGTCTAGTTTCATTCTTCTGCATGTGGATGTCCAATTTATTGAAGAGCACCATTTATTGAAGAGACTGTCTTTCTTCAAATGGATAGTCTTTCCTCCTTTATCGAATATTAGTTGACCATAAAGTTGAGGGTCCACTTCTGGGTTCTCTATTCTGTTCCATCGATCTATGTGTCTGTTTTTGTGCCAGTACCACACTGTCTTGATGACCACAGCTTTGTAGTACAACCTGAAGTCTGCCATTGTGATGCCCCCAGATATGGTTTTCTTTTTAAAAATTCCCCTGGCTATTCGGAGTCTTTGCTGATTCCACACAAATCTTAAAATAATTTGTTCTAACTCTCTGAAGAAAGTCCATGGTATTTTGATAGGGATTGCATTAAACGTGTACATTGCCCTGGGTAACATTGACATTTTCACAATATTAATTCTGCCAATCCATGAGCATGGAATATTTTTCCATGTCTTTGTGTCTTCCTCAATTTCTTTCAGAAGTGTTCTATAGTTTTTAGGGTATAGACCCTTTACCTCTTTGGTTAGGTTTATTCCTAGGTATCTTATGCTTTTGGGTGCAATTGTAAATGGGATTGACTCCTTAATTTCTCTTTCTTCAGTCTCATTGTTAGTGTATAGAAATGCCACTGATTTCTGGGCATTGATTTTGTATCCTGCCACGCTACCAAATTGCTGTATGAGTTCTAGCAATCTTGGGGTGGAGGCTTTTGGGTTTTCTATGTAGAGTATCATGTCATTGGTGAAGAGGGAGAGTTTGACTTCTTCTTTGCCAATTTGAATGCCTTTAATCTTTTTGTTGTCTGATTGCTGAGGCTAGGACTTCCAGTACTATGTTGAATAGCAGTGGTGAGAGTGGACATCCCTGTCTTGTTCCTGATCTTAGGGGAAAGGCTCCCAGTGCTTCCCCATTGAGAATGATATTTGCTGAAGGCTTTTTTAGATGGCTTTTAAGATGTTGAGGAATGTTCCCTCTATCCCTACACTCGGAAGAGTTTTGATCAGGAATGGATGCTGTATTTTGTAAATGCTTTCTCTGAATCTATTGAGAGCATCCCCTGTTTCCTAGTTTTTCTCTTGATATCTATCACAGTGATTGTTTTACTAGTGTTGAGCCAGCCTTGCATCCTGGGGATGAATCACAATGGTCATATTGAATAATCTTCTTAATGTATTGTTGGATCCTATTGGATAGTATCTTCTTGAGAATTTTTGTATGTGTGTTCATCAGGGATATTGGTCTATAATTCTCCTTTATGGTGGGGTATTTGTTTTGGAGTTAAGGTGATGCTGGCTTCATAGAACGAATTTGGAAGTATTCCATCTCTTTCTATCTTTTGGAACAGTTTCAGAATAGGTATTTTTTCTTCTTGAACATTCGATAGAATTCCCCTGGGATGCTATCTGGCCCTGGACTTTTGTGTCTTGGGAGGTTTTTGATGACTACTTCAACTTCCTCCCTGGTTATGGGCCTTTTCAGGTTTTCTATTTCATCCTGTTCCAGTTTTGGTAGTTTGTGGTTTCCAGAAATGCATCCATTTCTTCCAGATTACATAATGTATTGGTGTATAGCTGTTCATAATACATTTTAAAATCATATGTATTTCCGTGGTATTCGTTGTGATCTTTCCTTTTTCATTCGTGATTTCTTAATTAGAGTCTATTGTCTTCTACTTTTCTTAATGCAGGCTAATGGTTTATCTATCCTTTTAATTCTTTCAAAGAACCAACTCCTGGTTTTGTTGATCTGTTCCACAGTTCTTCTGGTCTCTATTTCATTGAGTTCTGCTCAAATCTTTATTAACTCTCTTCTTCTGCTGGGTGTAGGATTTGTTTGCTGTTCTCTCTCCAGTTCCTTTAGGTTCAAGGTTAGCTGTGAATATGATTGTTTTTTCCAGTGTTTTGAGGGCGGCCTGTATTTCAATGTATTTCATCTTAGGACTGCTTTTGCTCGTCTTAAAGATTTTGAATGGTTGTATCTTCATTCTCATTAGTTTTCATGAATCTTTTTAATTCTTCTCTAATTTCCTGGTTGACCCGTTCATCTTTTAGCAGGATGCTCTTTTACCTCCACGCATTTGAGTTTCTTCCAAATTTTTTCTTTTGATTGAGTTCAAGTTTCAAAGCATTATGGTCTGAAAATATGTAGGGAGGGATCCCAATCTTTTGGTGTTGGTGGAGACCTGATTTGCGACACAGTACGTGGTCTATTCTGGAGAAAGTTCCATGTGCACTTGAGACGAATGTGTATTCAGTTGCATTTGGATGTAAAGTTCTGTAAATATCTGTGAAATCCATCTGGTCCAGCGTGTCATTTAAAGCTCTTGTTTCTTTGGAGATGTTATGAATAGAAAATCTGTCATTTGCAAAAAGCCCGTGATGATGTCTCCCACTATTAGTGTATTATTATCTAAGTATGTCATTACTTTGGTTATTAAGTGATTGATATACTTGGTATCTCCCACATTAGAAGCATAAATATTCATGATTGTTAGGTCCTCTTGTCGGATATAGATCTTTTAAGTATGATGTAGTGTCTCTCTTTATCTCTTACTACAGTCTTTGTGATAAACTTCAATTTCTCAGGTATGAGGATTGCTACCCCTGCTTACTTTTGGGGACCATTTGAATAATAAATGGTTCTGCAACCTTTTGTTTTCAGGCTGGAAGTGTCCTTATGTCTAAAATTAGTCTCTTTGAAACAGCAAATAGTTGGGTCTTTTTTTTTTTATCCAGTCTGAAACCTTGCATCTTTTGATGGGATCATTAAGCCCATTCACATTCAGAGGTACTATTGAATGATATGAATTTAGTTTTGTAGTATTACCTATTCAGTCCCTGCTTTTATGGATTATTACTTTGGGCATCCTCTTTCTTTTACAGAGTCCTCCTTAATATTTCTTGCAGAGCTGGTTTGGTGGTCACATATTATGTCAGTTTCTGCCTATCCTGGAAGCTCTTTATCTCTCCTTGTATTCTGAATGAGAGCCTTGCTGGATAAAGTGTTCTTGGCTGCAGGTTCTTCTCTTTTAGGACCCTGAGTATATCCTGCCAGCCCTTTCCGGCCTCCCAGGTTTCTGTGGGGAGGTCTGCTGTTATCTAATGTTTCTCCCCAGGTAAGTTATGGATCTCTTATCTCTCACTGCTTTAAGGATTTTCTCTTTATCTTTGGAACTTGCGAGTTTATTAAATGTTGAGGTGTTGAACAGTTTTTATTGATTTTAGTGGCCACCTCTCTTTCTCCTGGATCTCAATGCCTGTTTCCCTCCCCAAATTAGGGACGTTCTCAGCTATGATTTGTTCAAATATGCTTTCCGGTCCTCTGTCCCTTTTGGCGCCCTCTGAAACCCCAATTAAATGTAGATTTTTCCCTCTGAGGCTGTCATTTATTGCCTATTACCTTTCCTCATGGTGTTTTGTTTTTCCTTTTTCCCTCAGCTTCCTTCCTTGCCATCAACTTGTTTTCTATGTCACTAACTCTTTCTTCTACCTCATTAACCCTCATCGCTAGGACCTCCAGTTTGGATTGCATCTCATTTAATTGATTTTTAATTTCAGCCTGATTAGATCTAAATTCTGCAGTCATGAAGTCTCTTGAATCCTTTATGTTTTTTCCAGAGCCACCAGTAGCTTTATAGTTGTAGTTCAGAATTGGTTTTCTGACATCAAATTATAATCCAAATTCTGTATCTCTGTGGCAGTGAGTACTGTTTCTTTTTTTTTTATATAGAGTAGTGTTTCTAATTCTTTCTTTGTGTTTAGTTCTTCCTCCTAGTCATTTTGCTCTGTGCAGTGTGGCTGTATGAGTGGGCTGTGTCAAGAATATCAACCACGACCTAAGTAAATTTCACCCTAGATGATTCTGCTGAGGTCAGAGACCAGGAATTGAAGACAAGGATCAGAATATATAAAAAATAGTGAAAGGGACTAGAGGGGAAAGGAGAATAATAAGTGGGAAATATCAGAAAGGGAGATAACATGAACGACTCCTAACTCTGGGAAACGAACTAGGGGTGGTGGAAGGGGAGGTGGGTGGGGGGTGGGGGTGACTGGATGGCGGGCACTGATGGGGGCACTTGACGGGATGAGCACGGGGTGTTATTCTGTATGTTGACAAATTGAACACCAATAAAAAATAAATTTATTTTAAAAAGGGACCATTAGAGTGAAAAATGAATTTTAAAACAATGTAGTAAAAGTAAAAGGCCAGGAATCCTAAAGCAGGAGAAAGAAAAAGAAAAAAAAATGAGGGTGGTGATTGGGAGATGGTGATGGTGACGAATTTGTAGTGGAGAGAGCATGTAGTCTACCTGAGGGGTTCTAGAGGGTGTTCCTCTTGTTTCTGAGTTATTAAATTCTGTATATTAGAAAACCCTCAGTCCCAAATTTATATAAACCAGAAATACTTGTAGAAGGTCCCACCACTGACCAACAAAACATAAATGAGATAGAAGAGGGGGACAGAATGAGAATGAGGAATCTCACATGATGAACCAGCACAGTGTAACCACTTCGTTCTGGGTGCATGCTGGTCATGTTTTAGAAGGTATTATCTTCCCTCATTGTAGAACAAAATGAGGCAGAGAAAAAACAAAAAGCACAAAACAATAAAAAAATGGATCTCCTCTCTTGTATATCTCTCCAAATTATGTTGATTATGTTGAAGGGAATATAGTAGTGGAAAACATATCTAGGACCTGTCATTGTAGAAATATGAAAGTGAAAACAGAAGAAATTTAAAAATGAAGAGGTGGTGAAATATTGTAGTTAAGGTGGGAAAAAAGAGGAAAAATTTGGAAATTTACAGTCTGCTAGAAAAACGAAGTGTATTGGAAAAAGGAAGAAAAATAATAGGAGGGTTACCCCATGCTTGTATATACTGCATATCCCTTGACTTCCCCTGGAGCTTTCCAGCGCTGCTCCGTGAAGAACTAGCTCTGCCCCTGTCCTTCCAGCTGGTCCTCTGGGGGAGGGGCTGCTCTGCTGATTCTCAGGTGTGTGCACCTGGGGGAGCAGCCCCGATCCCCTGCCAGGTGCCGGGCTCAATGGGAGCTGTTGACCCCATGAGGCCTCTGTCGCCTGGCAGCCCCGGTCCATCCCAGGCACCAGGTGACACCAGGAGGAACAACCACACTGGAAGTGACCATGTCTCCAACTCTGGAGTCAGCTCCCTGAGTAACCACCGGTAGTTCCCATTATTCACTGGCCTAGATGCTCCTGGGGTGGGGGGCACTGACCTGCACAGCTTGGGGGCGCCTGGGGGCAGGAGTGTCCTCCCTGTCCTGTGCCCTCCCCACCCCCGCCTGTCCCTGGGGGAGCGCAGGATCCTGGGCTGTGTCCCCCCGCCCCACGCCCTGGGCTGCAGGGCCTGGGCTGCTGGCATCGCGCTCCTGGGGCTGTGCCTCCTGAAGGCAGCAGGGCGCAGCGCCCCCTCCGCCCGGAGCCCCGCTGCCCCGAAGCCCCGCTGCCCCCCTCCGCCCAAAGTCCCCCACTGCCCCCCTCCGCCCGCAGCTCCCCGCTGACTCCCTTTGCCCGGAGCCCCCCACTGACCCCCTCCATTCGGAGCCCCCCCCGACCCCCTCTGCCCAGAGCCCCGCTGCCCCCCTCCACCCGGAGCCCCCTGCTGGACCCCTCCGCCCGGAGCCCCCCGCTGACCCCCTCCGCCCGGAGCCCCCCGCTGCCCCCTCCCCCGGAGCCCCGCTGCCCCCCTCCGACCAGAGCCCTCCCCGACCCCCTCCCCCGGAGCCCCGCTGCCCCCTCCCCCGGAGCCCCCCGCTGCCCCCCTCCGACCAGAGCCCTCCCCGACCCCCTCCCCCGGAGCTCCCGGCTGCCCCACCCGCCTCTCCCTGAGGCCCCGCCGGGGCGCTCCAGCCCGTTCCTGAGCTTGGCCGGTCTGTGTGCGCTTCTCACCGGCGCACTTCCTCTGTTAGTGACCCCGGGAGACCGGAGACCTCACTGCCCTTCTGCGCTCCCGCTCCTGCCGAAGTTCCCTGCTGAGCGCCTTTGCCTCCGGGAAGGATCCAGGGTGGACTTTTTAAAGTTCCCGCCTCTCCGGGGCGGGGCTGTCCTGTCCCTAGGCTCACGCTGCCCCCAGCCCGGCTCCTCACGGGGCCCCTCCCTCACTTGATTCTTGTTAATTTTTTACCCGCCTTTCTACCTCGTTAGAAGAGCACACCCTTCACACAGTAGCATTCCAGCTGTTCTCTCCTTAAATCTCAGATCGAATTAGTAGATTTTCATAATGATTTGACAGTAATCTAAGTCAGTTGGTGGGGCTGGGTGAGTTGAGGCACCTACTCTTCCGCCGTTTTGCAAACAAAATTTAAAACAAAGTAGTAAAAAATAAAAGGCCAAGAATCCCAAAGAAGAAGAAGAAAAGAAAAAAAGAAAAAAACGAAAAGGGAAAAAAAGAGAAAAAAAGCAAAAGTAAAGAGAAAATAAAAGAGAAGAAAGAAAGGGGTGGGACTGCGAGATGGTGGTGGTGACGAAATTGTAGTGGAGGGAGAATATAGTCTGCTTGAGGGGTCCTAGATGGTGATCCTCTTGGTTCTGAATTATTAAGTTCTGTATGTTAGAAGATGCTCAGTCCCAAATTTATATAAGCCAGCAATACTTGTGGAAAGCCCCAACATTGACACCCTCCTCCTGAGTATGTTTTTTAACCATGGATAGAATTACTGAAAAACTATACAAAGTTCTTCTAAGTGCTGTGCTTTCAAAAATTCCCAACATTTTATCAATATCTTGTTAGGTGTACAAACCTTAGATGAATTGATGCACAGTATTTGTGTGTGTGTGTGTGTGTGTGCGCGCACGTGTATGTGATTTCACACATTGTACTTTATTAGTGTAAGGCTGAGTTTACTTACCAGAGCACAACGTCGAAGGAATTGAAAACTTTATTAAATGGAATGACTAGGCGCTGTGTTTTTCTATACATGTTTTGAGTTTTGATGCCTAAAAACAGGTTCTGTAATCCTATATTTCTGTGGAAGATTGGTATGGGGTATTCCATAAAATGATTGAGAAGGGTTAAATATAATTTTCTGACCTCAAATATCAGGGCAACTATTAAAATGTTTAGAATAATACAATTTTCCATGTAGAGGGGATTATAGATGTATTCTCCTACAGGGGTAGCAAATGAAAGAGACATGCCACTAACCTTCCTTTCCTGTGGCTATAGCACATCATTGCAAATAAGTTGCAGAGTTATTTCTCAAAAAGTGAGGACATGACCTCAGAATCCTTCTCAACCTCATGCCAATACCATAAGAGTTGACCTATGAGATGAGATTTATTTCTACACCTGATATAGCTAACTTTCTCACTTGTGAGATGAAGCAACTGAAACCAAGAAAGAGAAGGGAATTCTCCCAGGTGACTCAGTGAATTGGGACAAATCGAGATCTACGTCCCTGTTCAGTTAATTTTCCATGCACCATGCTGTCTACTTTCTTGTCCCTGTCCTGGTCATGGTTTCCATACTAACTTATGCTCTCCAAACAAACATGCCAGAAGCTAGGAGCACCTTATGGGAGCACAAGCAATATCACACCCAACAAGGAGATTCATGGCATGTATAATTCCCCCCAGCTGAGAAAGCTACATCCTTCTCCCAGTAACCATAAAATGTTTTCTGACAGCCAATCCTCATCCTAAGCGAATCATACACATCCTTTTTCTTGGATATCAATCTTATTCTCAATCCCCTGGTATGCACTCTTTGGCAAGCATCCAGAAGTGACTTTGGCTGAAAGTCTTCAGGCCCCTGACACCCCTGCTTACTGCTGCTTCTACCTCACAGTTGCCCAGATAAACCTTGGGGCTGCTTAAAGCTCCAAGGCCTGGGTTCCAAATACTTTAATGCTTCCTCCTTCTTCCTTTCTGTGCGGCTGTTTGTAGAGTTTCCCAGAGGAAAATGCGAAAGGGCCACCTTTTAAAAACTGTGGGAAGAAGACTTAACGTGAGATCTACTCTCAACAAAATTTTAAGTGCACAACACAGTATTGTCGGCTATATGCACAGCGTTATACAGCAGATATCCTCCCCACTGTCAGGTTTAATCTGATCAGTAGTGAAAATGAAATAGAGAGGCCAGGGAAAGTTGGTTAAAACAGGTGGTTTTTGTTTTTGTTTTTGTTTTGTTTTGTTTTTGAAACAAGTTTTTAATGGGATGCACTCTTGGGCAAGGTTCCAGGGCCCTGCAAGGGAGTGAAGCCAGGGAAGACTCCAGCCTGGGAAGTCGCGCTCAGGGGAGTACAAGTGGGCTTTTTTTAAGGGGGAGGGTAAGCGGTTGTGTGTCTGCATGGGGTGATAGGTATTAGGGCATGTCACAGGTGGAATCACTATGGGGTGGTAACTGCTTATGCCCTTATATGGGGTCTGGGTAAGGTATGGTTCAGGTTTCCTGCATAGATCCTGTCTCCCCGCTGATGGCGTGTCCTTGTGCGGTCTGCTGCTGGTGGGAAAGTTCTGAGGTGGGGGTCACAAGACCATTTTATTGGTGCCTCCAGATCCCCCTTGATCCCGCCGGCCCAACACCCACTGCTGGCAACCACCATTCCACTTTCTAATTCTCTGATTTTGACTCTGATTTTGTCTAGGTACTTCATTATTAGTGAAATTATACAATATTTGTCCTTTTGTGTCTGGCTCATGAAAATTAGTATAATATCTTCAAGAGTAATTGATATTGAAATTTATGTGTCAATTTCCTTCCTTTTTATGTTGGCTTACTATTACATTATATGTGTACACCACATTTTTTTTTTTTAGCCATTCATCTATCAATGGACATTTAGGTTATTGCCATACCATGGCTATTGTAAATAAGGCCGCAAAAAAACATTCTCTTTGAGATTCTGATTTCAATTATTGTGGGCACACAGCCAGAAATGGATTTGCAAGATTAAATGGCAATGCTATGTTTAATTATATAAATAAATATATTTTAAAAATCTGCTTCCAAGGGTGGTGGGGAAGTGGCACTTACACTCTCCCACATAGCGGTGGAAAGTATTCATGTTCTGCAAGCTGAGTTTGTGTTTAAATAAACATTCTTGTGTTGGGCCGGTGGGATCAAGGGGGATCCGGAGGCACCAATAAAATGGCAGCAGACCCCCCACCTTGTGGTCCCCACCTCAGAACTTTCCCATCACCAGCAGACCAGCTGAGGACATGTCATCAGGGGGAGCCCGGACCTGTGCAGGAAACCTGAACCATACTTACCCAGACTCCATATAAGGGCATGGGCAGTTATTGCCCCAGGCCGATTCCACCAGTAATATGCCTAATACTTATCACCCCATACAGACACCAACCCCTTCCCCCTCCCCCCTTAAAAAGCCCACTTGCCCTCCCCTGGGTGCGATTTCCCCGCTCTCCCCCACCCCCCACCCCGTGGGTCAGGAACCTCTGAAAGCGAGTCCCATTAAAAGCCTGTTTCTACCAAATTGTGCCCGGCCCCTCTATTTCACTTCACTACTGATTGGATTAAACCTGACATTTGGTGCTGAAACCCGGGAGGAGATCTAGGCCCCGCGCTGGTGGGGAGCCTCTCTCCTCTCACCACCAGGACCTTAACTGGACCCAGCACCTGGAAACGCCGGGTAGTTTCCCCGATTCCCTGCCTCAGTTGGGTGGTCCTCCCTGAAGCCACGGCCGTGCCAGGACACCTCCCCCGAGCCACCAGGTGGCTCCCCAAGGGTCCCTGGGGATCAGGAGACGTCCTCATCCTCACGGTGACCTCTGTTTCCGTCCGTGACCCTGACTGCAAACGGGGACACCGGGTTTCAGTCTCTGGGTTACCCGGCGGGAGTCATGGGAATTGCCCGATCCAGATTTGACTCCCAAGCTCCGTTGGGTTGTCTACTGGCCAATTTCGAAATCTGGGGTTCTCACAGGATCTTAGAAAACACCGTCTTACCGAGTTCTCGGGGACCTGGACAATCTCTGTAGACTCCAGGGCAAGTCGGATCAAAGGTGCCGCAAGTGCAGGCTTCCCAGGACCTCCACACCCCCTCCCTCTGCTCCCAACGCTCCAGCACCCAGGTCCTTTTGGCGCCGGAACTGCTCCCTCCCTCCCTTCCCCCTATTCCCTCAGCTCAGAAAGCCCCGAATCCTTTCCCCTTTCCCCTCTCTGGGAGTCTCCTGAGACCTTGGCCCATCCACGTCTTAAGGGGACGCCAGCCTTCCCCCTCCCTATCTGGAGCCCCCTGCCCCCTCTCCTTCTCCTCCTGCCTCCCAACCATACACCTCTTTACCCATTTCTGACCCCCGACCTTCACCCCCCATCCCCCCTCGATCTCCAGTGCACTAGATGCCACAAGGTCTCCTCCTCCCCTGACCTGGCCTGCCCCTACGAGCGGTGGCGGTGGGGACTGAAGGGGTTGTTTGGGGCCACGCTTTCTCGCTCTGGGACCCTTCCAAATTGAAAAGTGGCTGGGCTCTTGCTCTGCTAACCCAAGATTTGGCATGATTTGGCATGTTGTCCAGACCACCGCCCTCACCGGAGGAGAGGGAGCGTGTTCAGGCTGCTTCCGGAGAGCATGCTGACCAGGGACCAGGGCCATTAGACGGATGCTGCTGGGCCGTCGGTACTCAGTTCCCACCGTGGGTCCCGGATGGCATTATCAGGCTGGGCAGGGGGGCCCCCAGCGCCGCGACTGCATGGCCATTGTCTCATCACTGGCATGCGGGCAGCCTCTAACAGGGCCGTCAACTATGATAAACTCAGGGAAATCATTCAGAACCCAGATGAAAACCCTGCAGTTTTCCTGAATAGGCTCACTGAGGCCTTAACCCAGTACACTTGCCTGGGCCCTGCCTCCCTGGCCGGGGCTACTGTCTTGGGGACCCATTTTATCTCTCAGTCCTCCCCCAATATCTGTAAAAAATTAAAGGAGGCCAAAGGGGGTCCTCAAACCCCATTCCTGACCTGGTGAAAATGGCATTTAAGGTCTTTAATACCCAAGAGGAAGTGGCTGAACTTAAGAGGCAGCCTAGACTCCAGCAGAAGGTCCAACTCTAGACCCCAGCCTTGGTGGCAGCCTTGTGGCCGGCGGGCTCCAGAACCAACCACACCTGCCTGGGGCTTGCTTCAAACGCAGCACCGAGGGACACTGGGCCTGTCAATGTCCCAATCCCAAGGAGCCAATGCGGCCATGCCCTCAATGTTGAATGATGGGCCACTGGAAATCTGACTACCCCAGTGTCGGAGGATCCTTGGCACTTCCACGTGGAGGAAACCCTGAACCGGTAAGTCCAGCCTTCCAACTACTTGGATTGGACCATGACTGACGAGGCCCAGACTTGGACATCCCCCTAACCCAGACTGAGCCCAGGGTCCTGCTCCAGGTAACGGGTGAGTGCATCTCTTTCCTGTTGGACACGGGGTGACCTACTCTGTTCTGCCTTCCTACTCGGGGGCCAGTTTCCCCTCTCCAGGGGTGGTGGAGGGAATTGATGGCACCTCCTCTATTCCACGGACTGCCCCACTCCTCTCTTGGAGTCTGGATGGGTTCCCCTTCTCACACTCCTTCTTTATAATTGCTTCCTGCCCAGCCTCTCTCCTTGGCCGGGATATCCTACACAAACTCAAGGCCACCACTCGTCTTTCTCCCTCATCCACTGTTTCTGCTCACCTCCTCTTCATCGAAAATTCTGACATCTATCTATCAACTTCTCCTCATCTAAATCCTGATACCCTCCTACTTATCCCCTCTACTAACCTGTCCTCAACTCCTGGAAGAGCTGAATCCTCCACATCCAGAACTTTCTTTTTTTTTTTTTTTCAACATCCAGAACTTTCAACTCCTCCATAACCTGACTGAATACTCTTTGTGGATCGTGTTCTCTCATCACCCTGGACGGCCAGAGACACGCAGCATACACTGTCATTACCCTAGACACCATCCTAGAGGCAGTTCCCTCCCCCTCGGGACAAGCTCTCAGAAGGCAGAACTTATAGCTCTCACCAGGGCTCTTCACCTGTCCAAAGGGCAATGAGTTACCATATACACTGACTCCAAATATGCCTCCCTCATCACACATACAAATTCTTTCCTCTGGCAAGAGTGAGGGTTTCTTACAACGAAGGGAACCCCCATAATGTGGGTCCTTCATTTCAAAACTACTCAAGGCCCTCAGCCTTCCCACTGAAGTGGCCATTGTCCACTGTCTTCGACACCAATCCTCCAAGGACCCGGTGTCCCGAGGCAACAACAAAACCTACTCCACTGCCTGAGTCACTGCCTTAGGCTCCTCACCAGCACCCTTCCTCTCCCTCAACACACCATATTCCCCCTCTTACACAGATGAGGAAACTCGGATACTAAAAAGGATGAGAGGAATAGCTGAGGGAAAAGGCTGGATGTTCATTCAAAAGAAAATCGCTCTTCCAAACCATTTAGCTCCCATGATCATTTCAGACATACATCAATCCCTACACATTGGTCCCAAGGCCTTACACCAGTTCCTAGAACCCCTTTTCCCCTCTCCACATCCCCAAAAGGTAATCGGAGAGGTGCATCAGTCTTGCAAAACCTGCTCCACTGTAAACACTCAAGGTGGAATTCGCAGGCTGGGACCCAATCACTAGCTCCACAGCCACCAACCTGGTGAGGACTGGCAGCTTGACTTTACTCACATGCCACGCCATAAACTCTTTCCCTACCTATTAACCTTAGTGGACACCTTTACAGGGTGGATAGAGGCTTCCTCCATAGCTCGGGAGATGGCGGATGTGGTGGCCACCATACTCATCAAGCACATCATTCTGAGATTTGGCCTCCCACGGACCCTACAATCTGACAACGGCCCAGCTTTCATCTCCAGCATCGCCCAGCAAGTCTCCGAGAGACTAAATATTACCTGGAAACTCCATATCCCATATCATCCCCAGTCTTCGGGTAAGGTAGAGCAGGCCAATGGCCTTCTCAAGGAGCATCTCACCAAACTTACCCTTGAAACCTGCCTGTCCTGGCCAACCCTCCTCGCACTGGCTTTAACAAGGCTTAGAGTTACCCCTAGACGGTCGTCGGGTCTAAGTCCCTTTGAGCTTCTCTACAGGCGGCCCTTCCTGCTCACTCAAAATCTTCCATCATCACTTCCTCCTCTCCTATCTTACTTACCTTACCTAGCTCTTCTACGAGCCCTCCTGTGGGCCCATGCGGATTCAGTCACCCCTACTCCAGGAGAACCCACACCAGATACTCCCCAAGCCCTGGCCCCAGGGGATAATGTCCTGCTGAAAGAAGTACACCCAAAAACCTTACAGCCTAAGTGGACTGGTTCCTATATGGTGGTCTTTACAAGCCCCACAGCTGCCAAACTCATAGGACACCACATGTGGGTACATGTCTCTAAATTAAAATGAACCCCCTCACAAGGTGTATGGATAGCACAACCTTTGGGACGTACTCAAATATGGCTTTCACACCATCATCCTCCTCCTGGTCCTACATCCTAGTCACTCCACCACTGCCCCTGGGTTTAGGTGGAGGTTTTACATGACAGAAACCTGGGACTAGGAAATCAGGTCTCACCTTATTTCTACCATTGATTGTCAACCACAGGGTTGCCAGGCTCTCATCAATTTCTCCATACCAAATTTACAGTCAATTCCTGTATCCAGCTCTGATCCTATAATCTGTTTCACCTATGATCAGACCCATCCTACCTGCCAAAATTACTGGGTTGAAATCTATGGGGGCTGTCCTTATCACCTTGGCCACTCCTGTTGGGACCCTTTCACTGGCACCTTTGCAACCAGTGACCCATGATGCCGCTTCTACAGACAACACGATAAGTATATCCTAACTTATTCCAGACCCTTGGGATTCCCGCTGGGCAACGGGGGCAACTGGAAAATTATATCGATGGCCTTTTTCCTCCTACCCCACTGCCTCTCTCTGAATCTATAGAACATATGTGCAGGTCTCACTTCCACAAATCCAGTCTGCCCTAAGTAACCAAGCTCACACCATACATGAACAGGAACAACTTCTCCAAACCCACCTACAGGCTAACCCAGCTCAGGACCAGGGCCCCTTCTCCTGGATAAAACTTATCCAACAAGGCACTTCCCCCTCCAGCCTTTCCGCCATGGGCAATCTGTCCCACTGTTTAATCTGTGCAACCTTGGATAAAGGCCCCCTGGTGGCTGTTCCCCTCCCTAATGCATTTAACTGCACCAATCTCACACCCACGGGACATTATCCCTCTCTCTGTGACATTCCCTTAGTCACTGAGCCTCTCAACTACCAATTCCCTTTCTGTTATTCCACCCCTAACTCCTCCCTCTGCAATGTCACCCTGTCTAATGTTACCTCTCATCACACCCCTATTGGCAGTCTCTTTTGGTGCAACAGCACCCTTTCTAAATCTCTCAATACCTCTGCCTCTTTCCTCTGTCTGCCTATCTCCCTGATTCTGAGATTATCTATAGTCAGGCAGAAGTAGCCCTCCTTGCCAGCCCCCTGGAAAAGCAGAAACAAGTGGTCTTTCTCCCACTAGTTATCGGGGTCTCCCTGGCTTCAACTCTGGTGGCCAAGGGATTGGGGATGGGGGCCTTAATCCACTCTGTAGATTCCACCAGGGACATATCTGAAAGGCTCCAGAAGGCCATCGAGGCCTTGGCAGAGTCTCTGGCTTCCCTCCAACACCAGATAACCTCAGTGGCCCAGATGGCCCTCCAGAATTGATGCGCCTGGGACCTTCTCACTGCAGACAAGGGCATTTCTCAACGAAGAATGCTGTTACTACAGCAATGAAACAGGTATAGTTGAGACCATTCTCCACACCCTTGCTGAAGTTCCTGAGTCTCTCCAAGCCTGGTACCACCCCGGCAGCACAAATACACCCCAATGGTGGCAGACCCCACTAACCACATGGCTCCTCCCCCTTCTAAGCCCACTCCTAATCATCGGCATATTATTAATGGTGGCCCCTTGGATTCTCTGATTCATCTAGGAACGAATTCATGAGATGTCTCGAGTTATCTGTCAACCAACTCCTCCTACGCCCCTACTCCCACTTGCCCACTTCCGAGGGACCCCATGACACTCCCTACTCAGCAGGAAGTATCAGATCTGAATCAATGCCCTATAACAACAAAAGGATCGGAATGTTGGGTCAGCAGGATCAAGGGGGATCGGGAGGCACCAATAAAATGGTAGCAGGCCCCCCACCTTGTGGTCCCCAACTCAGAACTTTCCCACCACTAGCAGCCCACCCAAGGACACATCCTCAGGGGGAACCTGGACCTGTGCAGGAAACCTGAACCATAGTTACTCAGACCTCATATAAGGGCATGGGCAGTTATTACCCCAGGTTGATTCCTCCAGTAATATGCCTAATACCTATCACCCCATACAGACACCCAACCCCTTCCCCCTCCCCCTCTTAAAAAGCCCACTTGCCCTTCCCTGGGTGCAACTTCCCTGGCCCACGACTTCCCCGCTCTCACCCTCCCCTGTGGGCTGTGGAACCTTGCCCAAGAGAGCGTCCCATTAAAAGCCTGTTTTGACCAACTTTTGCCTGGCCTCTTTATTTCACTTCACTACCAATCGGATTAAACCTGACACTGACTAAAGATGAAATATAAACAACCATACTCTAGAGAAATATGCAAATATGCATAAACACTTTAAGTGTCTAAAATTATGATCAGTAACTCCTTTGTGGAAACTTAACTGTCAAAAGGTAACAGGTCAAAAATGCCGAAATGTATATGTGTGTGTATGCATTCTAATATTACTTACACTGGGGGAAAATTTTTCAAAGATTTGATTGATTGATTTATATTTTGAGAAAGACACAGAGAGAGAGAGGGCAAGAGAAGTGAGAGGGAAAAATCTTCGAGTAGACTCTCCGCTGAGTGCAGAGCCTGACACAGAGCTCAATCCCAGGACCCAGGAGATCATGACCTGACCCGAAACCAAGAGACTGAGGCTCAAGCGAATGAGCCACACAGGCATCCCCTGGGAAAATTTTAAATGCTTGGACAGGGGGCAAGAGGGCGGAAGAGTAGGGTCCCCAAGTCACCTGTCCCCACCAACTTACCTAGATAATTTTCAAATCATCCTGAAAGCCTACGAATTCGACCTGAGATTTAAAGAGACAACAGCTGGAATGCTACAGTGAGAAGAGTTCATGTTTCTTTTTTTTTTTAATTTATTTTTTATTGGTGTTCAATTTACTAACATACAGAATAACCCCCAGTGCCCGTCACCCATTCACTCCCACCCCCCGCCCTCCTCCCCTTCTACCACCCCTAGTTCGTTTCCCAGAGTTAGCAGTCTTTACGTTCTGTCTCCCTTTCTGATATTTCCCACACATTTCTTCTCCCTTCCCTTATATTCCCTTTCACTATTATTTATATTCCCCAAATGAATGAGAACATGCAGAAGAATGAAACTAGACCACTCTCTTGCACCATACACAAAGATAAACTCAAAATGGATGAAAAATCTAAATGTGAGACAAGATTCCATCAAAATCCTAGAGAAGAACACAGGCAACACCCTTTTTGAACTCGGCCATAGTAACTTCTTGCAAGATACATCCACGAAGGCAAAAGAAACAAAAGCAAAAATGAACTATTGGGACTTCATCAAGATAAGAAGCTTTTGCACAGCAAAGGATACAGTCAACAAAACTCAAAGACAACCTACAGAATGGGAGAAGATATTTGCAAATGACATATCAGATAAAGGGCTAGTTTCCAAGATCTATAAAGAACTTCTTAAACTCAACACCAAAGAAACAAACAATCCAATCATGAAATGGGCAAAAGACATGAACAGAAATCTCACAGAGGAAGACATAGACATGGCCAACATGCATATGAGAAAATGCTCTGCATCACTTGCCATCAGGGAAATACAAATCAAAACCACAATGAGATACCACCTCACACCAGTGAGAATGGGGAAAATTAACAAGGCAGGAAACAACAAATGTTGGAGAGGATGCGGAGAAAAGGGAACCCTCATACACTGTTGGTGGGAATGTGAACTGGTGCAGCCACTCTGGAAAACTGTGTGGAGGTTCCTCAAACAGTTAAAAATATACCTGCCCTACGACCCAGCAATTGCACTGTTGGGGATTTACCCCAAAGATACAAATGCAATGAAAAGCCGGGACACCTGCACCCTGATGTTTATAAGAGTTCATGTTTCTATCAAGGTAGGAAGATGGAAAAAAAAAAAGGAACAAAAGGCCTCCAAGGGGGAGGAGCCCCGCGAGGAGCCGGGCTAAGGCCGGGGCGAGTGTCCCCACGACAGGAAAGCCCCGCCCGGAGAAGCAGGAGCTTCACCAATCTTCCCGGATGGAAAGGTGCTCGCAGGGAGTTGGAGCAAGACCCCAGGAGGGCGGGGATGCCCTCAGGCTCCCTGGGACACTAACAGACACCTGCCCCCCGCCCGGGGGAGAGCGCCTAGCTCCCTGAAGGGCTGCAGCGCGTGCCCGGCTGGACACTGGAGCAACAAGGAGGGGCTCGGGCAGAGGCTCCCGCAGAGCGTGCTGCCCAGCCTGGGAGCCCAGGGTGCGGGGGACACAACCCAGGATCCGGCACTCCCCCTGGGACAGGCAGAGGCCAGGAGGGCACAGGAGAGAGAGGACACTCCTGCCGCTGGGAGAGCTCTGCAGATCGGTGGCCCCGTCCCGGGAGCATCCAGGCCCCTGTGGACTGGGAGCTGCAGTAGTTACAGCGGGAGCTGACTCTAGGGCTGGAAAGCTGGCCACCGCTAGTTGTTCCCCCTGGGGACTCACAGGATAAACCTCCCCCACTGAGCCTTACAGCGGCCTCACTGGATAAACAGGATAAACAACTCCCACTGAGCCGTGCACCAGGCAGGAGGCTGAGCAGCTCCCCCCAGGTGCTCACCCCTGAGAATCAACAGAGCATACCCCTCCCCGAGAAGACCAGCTAGAGAGACGAGAAAAACAAGTTATTGATCAAGCAACACTGGAAAGTTCCAGGGAAAGTCCAGGGATTTACAGTATATAGAATCAGAGGACAATCCCCTTTCTTTTTGTCTTCCGTTTGCTTCCCCTCCACCATTTTTCCTTTCTTTTCTTCTCATTTTTTCTTTTTTCTTTTTTTTTCCCTCTTCTCCCTTTTTCTCCTTTTCCCAATACAACTTGTTTTTGGCCACTCTGCACTGAGCAAAATGACTAGAAGGAAAACCTCACCTCAAAAGAAAGAATCAGAAACAGTGCTCTCCCAGAGTTACCAAATTTGGATTACAATTCAGTGCCAGAAAGCCAACTCAGAAGCACTATTATGAAGCTACTGGTGGCTCTAAAAAAAGCATAAAGGACTCAAGAGACTTCATGACTGCAGAATTTAGATCTAATCAGGCAGAATTTAAAACTCAATTAAATGAGATGCAATCCAAACTAGAGGTCCTAAAGACGAGGGTTAACGAGGTGGAAGAATGAGTGAGTGACATAGAAGACAAGTTGATGGCAAAGAGGGACACTGAGGAAAAAAGACAAAAACAAATAAAAGATCATAAGGATAGATTAAGGGAATTAAAGGACAGCCTGAGGAAGAAAAATCTACATAATTGGGGTTCCTGAAGGCGCAGAAAGGGACAGAGGTAAGAATATGTATTTGAACAAATCATAGCCGAAAACTTTCCTTATCTGGGAAGGGAAATAGGCATTAAGATCCAGGAAATAGATTTCCCCACCTAAAATCAATAAAAACCGCTCAACACCTTGAGATTTAATAGTGAAGCTTGCAAATTCCAAAGATAAAGAGAAGATCCTCAAAGAAGCAAGAGACAAGAAATCTCTAACTTTTATGTGGAGAAATATTAGATTAATAGAAGACCTCTTGACAGAGACCTGGCAGGCCAGAAAGGGCTGGAAGGATATATTCAGGGTCCTAAATGAGAAGAAAATGCAGCCAAGAACACTTTATCCAGCAAGGCTCTCATTCAGAACAGAAGGAGAGATAAAGAGCTTCCAAGATCGGCAGAAACTGAAAGAATATGCGACCACGAAGCCAGCTCTGCAGGAAATACTAAGGGGGATTCTGTAATAGAGGAAGTCCAAGTAAACAATCCACACAAACAGGGACTGAATAGGCACCATGATGACACATAATTCATATCTTTCAATAGTAACTCTGAATTGAATGGGCTCAATGACCCCATCAAATGGTGCAGGGTTTCAGACTGGATAAAAAAGCAAGACCCATCTATTTGCGGTCTACAAGAGACTCAGTTTAGACAGAAGGACATGTACAGCCTGAAAATGAAAGTTTGGAGAACAATTTACCCATATCTGGGGGCATCACAATGCCAGATTTCAGGTTGTACTACAAAGCTGTGGTCATCAAGACAGTGTGGTACTGGCACAAAAACAGACACATAGATCAGTGGAACAGAATAGAGAATCCAGAAGTGGACCCTGAACTTTATGGGCAACTAATATTCGATAAAGGAGGAAAGACTATCCATTGGAAGAAAGACAGTCTCTTCAATAAATGGTGCTGGGAAAATTGGACATCCACATGCAGAAGAATGAAACTAGACCACTCTCTTGCACCATACACAAAGATAAACTCAAAATGGATGAAAGATCTAAATGTGAGACAAGATTCCATCAAAATCCTAGAGAAGAACACAGGCAACACCCTTTTTGAACTCGGCCACAGTAACTTCTTGCAAGATACATCCACGAAGGCAAAAGAAACAAAAGCAAAAATGAACTATTGGGACTTCATCAAGATAAGAAGCTTTTGCACAGCAAAGGATACAGTCAACAAAACTCAAAGACAACCTACAGAATGGGAGAAGATATTTGCAAATGACATATCAGATAAAGGGCTAGTTTCCAAGATCTATAAAGAAATTCTTAAACTCAACACCAAAGAAACAAACAATCCAATCATGAAATGGGCAAAAGACATGAACAGAAATCTCACAGAGGAAGACATAGACATGGCCAACATGCATATGAGAAAATGCTCTGCATCACTTGCCATCAGGGAAATACAAATCAAAACCACAATGAGATACCACCTCACACCAGTGAGAATGGGGAAAATTAACAAGGCAGGAAACAACAAATGTTGGAAAAATGTTGGAGAGGATGCGGAGAAAAGGGAACCCTCTTACACTGTTGATGGGAATGTGAACTGGTGCAGCCACTCTGGAAAACTGTGTGGAGGTTCCTCAAACAGTTAAAAATATACCTGCCCTACGACCCAGCAATTGCACTGTTGGGGATTTACCCCAAAGATACAAATGCAATGAAACGCCGGGACACCTGCACCCCGATGTTTCTAGCAGCAATGGCCACGATAGCCAAACTGTGGAAGGAGCCTCGGTGTCCAACGAAAGATGAATGGATAAAGAAGATGTGGTTTATGTATACAATGGAATATTACTCAGCTATTAGAAATGACAAATACCCACCATTTGCTTCAACGTGGATGGAACTGGAGGGTATTATGCTGAGTGAAGTAAGTCAGTCGGAGAAGGACAAACATTATATGTTCTCATTCATTTGGGGAATATAAATAATAGTGAAAGGGAAAATAAGGGAAGGGAGAAGAAATGTGTGGGAAATATCAGAAAGGGAGACAGAACGTAAAAACTGCTAACTCTGGGAAACGAACTAGGGGTGGTAGAAGGGGAGGAGGGCTGGGGGTGGGAGTGAATGGGTGACGGGCACTGGGTGTTATTCTGTATGTTAGTAAATTGAACACCAATAAAAAAAAAAAAAAGAAAGTTTGGAGAACAATTTACCATTCAAATCGCCCTCAAAACAAAGCAGGGTTAGTGATCCTTATATCAGATAAACTAAATTTTATCACAAAGACTGTAGGGAGAGATGAAGAGGGACACTATATCATACTTAAAGGATCTATCCAAAAAGAGGACCTAACAATCATCAATATTTATGCCCCAAATGTGGGAGCTACCAGGTATATCAATTAATAACTAAAGTTGAGACATACTTAGATAATAATACACTTATACTTGGTGACTTGAATGTACTGCTTTCTACAATCAACAGATCTTCTAAGCACAAGATCTCCAAAGAAACAAGAGCTTTTAATGACACACAGGACCAGATGGATTTCACAGATATTTACAGAACTTTACATCCAAAATCAACTGAATACACATTCTTCTCAAGTGCACATGGAACTTTCTCCAGAATAGACCACATACTGGGTGACAAATCAGGTCTTTACCGATGCCAAAAGATTGGGATTGTCCCCTGCATATTTTCAGACCATAATGCTTTGAAATTAGAACTAAATCACAAGAAGAAGTTTGGAAAGATTTCAAGCACGTGGAAGTTAAGGACCATCCTGCTAAAAGATGAAAGGGGTAAACCAGGAAATTAGAGAAGAATGAAAAAGATTCATGGAAACTAATGAGAATGAAGACACAACCGTTCAAGATCTTTGGGATACAGCAAAAGCAGTCATGAGGGGGAAATACATCGCAATACAAGCATCCATCCAAAAACTGGAAAGAACTCAAGTACAAAAGCTAACCTTGCACCAACAGGAGCTGGATAAAAACAGCAAATAGACCCTACACCCAGCAGAAGAAGAGAGTGAATAAGGATTCAAGCAGAACTCAACGAAATCGAGACCAGAAGAACTGTGGAACAGATCAACAAAACCAGGATTTGGTTCTTTGAAAGAATTAATAGGATAGATAAACCATTAGCCACCTTTATTGAAAAGAAGAGAGAAACGACAGAAATTAATAAAATCAGGAATGAGAAAGGAGAGAACACGACGAACACCAAGGAAATACAACGATTTTTAAAACAGCAATGGCCACGATAGCCAAACTGTGGAAGGAGCCTCGGTGTCCAACGAAAGATGAATGGATAAAGAAGATGTGGTTTATGTATACAATGGAATATTACTCAGCTATTAGAAATGACAAATACCCACCATTTGCTTCAACGTGGATGGAACTGGAGGGTATTATGCTGAGTGAAGTAAGTCAGTCGGAGAAGGACAAACATTATATGTTCTCATTCATTTGGGGAATATAAATAATAGTGAAAGGGAATATAAGGGAAGGGAGAAGAAATGTTTGGGAAATATCAGAAAGGGAGACAGAACGTAAAGACTGCTAACTCTGGGAAACGAACTAGGGGTGGTAGAGGGGGAGGAGGGCGGGAGGTGGGAGTGAATGGGTGATGGCACTGGGGGTTATTCTGTATGTTAGTAAATTGAACACCAATAAAAAATAAATTAAAAAAAATAAAATAAATAAAACATAGTACGAGCAGCTCTATTGCAATAAATTAGACAATCTAGAAGAAATGGACACATTTCTGGAAAACTACAACTACCAAAACTGGAACAGGAAGAAATAAAAACCTGAACAGGCCAATAACCATGGAGGAAATTGAAGCAGTCATCAAAAACCTCCCAGGACACAAAAGTCCAGGGCCAGATAGCTTCCCAGGGGAATTCTATCAAATGTTTAAAGAAACTGTACCTATTATACTAATGGTGTTCAGAAAGATAGAGATGGAATACTTCCAAACATGTTCTATGAGGCCAGCATCACCTTAATTCCAAAACCAGACAGAGACACCACCAAATGGAGAATTATAGACCAATATCCTTGATGAACATGCATGCAAAATTCTCAACAGGATACTTGCCAATAGGTTTCAATAGCACACTAAAAAGATTATTCACCATGACCAAGTGGGATTTATTCCCGGGATGCAAGGCTAGTTCAAAACTCGTAAAGCAATCAATGTGATTGATCAAATCAGCAAGAGAAAAAACAAGAACCATATGATCCTCTGAATAGATGCAGAGAAAACATTTGATAAAATACAGTATCCATTCCTGATCAAAACTCTTCAGAGTGTAAGGATAGAGGGAACATTCCTCAACATCTTAAAAGCCATCTATGAAACACCCACAGCAAATATCATTCTCAATGGGGAAACACTGGGAGCCTTTCCCCAAAGATCAGGAACAAGACAGAGATGTCCACTCTTGCCACGGCTATTTAACATCATCCTAGAAATCCTAGCCTCAGCAATCAGGCAACAAAAAGAAATAAAAGGCATTCAAATTGGCAAAGAAGAAGTCAAACTCTCCCTCTTCACAGATGACATGATTTACGTAGAAAACCCAAAAGATTTCACCCCAAGATTGCTAGAAATCATACAGCAATTTGACAGTGTGGCACGATACAAAATCTATGCCCAGAAGTCAGTCGCATTTCTATACACTAACGATGAGACTGAAGAAATAGAAATGAAGGAGTCAATCCCACTTACAGTTGGATCCAAAAGTATAAGATACCTAGGAATAAACTATGGAATTTCTTCAGAAATAGAACAAATTATTTTAATTATTAATTAAAATTATTTTAATTATTTTAAGATTTGTGTGGAATCAGAAAAGGCCCTGAATATCCAGTGAAAATTTTTTAATAAATTTAATTTTTATTGGTGTTCAATTTGCCAACATATAGAATAACACCCAGTGGTCATGCCATCAAGTGCCCACCTCAGACGAGATCGGGCGCGTTCAGGGAGGTATGGCCATAGACATGATACTCTACATAGAAAACGCAAAAGACTTCACCCCAAGATTGCGAGAACTCATATAGCAATTCAGCAGTGTGGCAGGATACAAAAAAATGCTCAGAAGTCAGTGGCATTTCTATACACTAACAATGAGATTGAAGAAACAGATATTAAGGAGTCAATCCCATTGACAATTGCATCCAAAAGCATAAGATACATAAGAATAAACCTAACCAAAGAGGTAAAGGATCCATTTCCTAAAAACTATAGAACACTTCTGAAAGAAATTGAGGAAGACACAAAGAGATGGAAAAATATTCCATGCTCATGGATTGGCAGAATTAATATTGTGAGAATGTCACTGCTACCCAAGGCATTTACACGTGTAATACAACCCCTATCAAAATACCATGGACTTTCTTCAGAGAGCTAGAACAAATTATTTTAAGATTCATGTGGAACCAGAAAAGACCCTGAATACCCAGGAGAATTTTAAAAAAGAAAACCATAGCTGGAGGCATCACAATGCCAGATCTCAGGTTGTACTACAAAGCTGTGGTCATCAAGACAGTGTGGTAATGGCACAAAAACAGACACATAGATCAATGGAAGAGAATACAGAATCCAGAAGTGGACCCTCAACTTTATGGTCAACTAATATTCGATAAAGGAGGAAAGACTATCCACTGGAAGAAGACAGTCTCTTCAATAAATGGTGCTGGGAAAATTGGACATCCACATGCAGAAGAATGAACCTAGACCACTCTATTGCACCATACACAAAATAAATTCAACATGGATGAAAGATCTAAATGTGAGACAAGAATCCATCAAAATCCTAGAGGAGAACACAAGCAGCACCCTTTTTGAATTCGGCCACAGTAACTTCTTGCAAGATACATCTATGAAGGCAAAAGAAACAAAAGCAAAAATGAACTATTGGGACTTCATCAAGATAAGACGCTTTTGCACAGCAAAGGATACAGTCAACAAAACTAAAAGACAACCTACAGAATGGGAAAACATATTTGCAAATGACATATCAGATAAAGGACTAGTTTCCAAGATCTAGAAAGAACTTCTTAAACTCAACACCAAAGAAACAAAGAATCCAGTCATGAAATGGGCAAAAGACATGAACAGAAATCTCACAGAGGAAGACATAGACATGGCCAACATGCACATGAGAAAATGCTCCACATCACTTGCCATCAGGGAAATACAAATCAAAACCACAATGAGATACCACCTCACACTAGTGAGAATGGGGAAAATTAACAAGGCAGGAAACCACAAATGTTGGAGAGGATGTGAAGAAAGCGGAACCCTCTTGCACTGTTGGTGGGAATGTGAAATGGTGCAGCCACTCCGGAAAACTGTGTGGAGGTTCCTCAAAGAGTGAAAAATAGATCTGCCCTACGACCCAGCAATTGCACCTCTGGGAATTTACCCCAAAGATACAGATGCAGTGAAACGCTGGCACACCTCGCCCCCTATGTTTCTAGCAGCAATATCCACAATAGCCAAACTGTGGATGGAGCCTCGGTGTCCATTGAAAGATGAATTCATAAAGAAGATGTGGACTCCATATACAGTGGGATGTTCTCAGGCATTAGAAATGACAAATACCCACCATTTACTTTGATGTGAATGGAACTGGAGGGTATTACGCTGAGTGAAATAAGTCAATCAGAGAAGGACAAACATTATATGGTCTCATTCATTTGGGGAATATAAATAACAGTGAAAGGGAATAGAAGGGAAGGCAGAAGAATTGGGTAGGAAATATCAGAAAGGGAGACAGACCATTGAAACCTTTAACTCTCGGAAACGAACTAAGGGTGGTGGGAGGGGAGGAGACCGGGGGTGGGGGTTACTGGGTCCCGGGCACTGAGGGGGGCACTTGGCGGGATGAGCACTGGGTGTTATTCTGTATGTTGGCAAATTGAATACCAATAAAAAATAAATTTATTATTAAAAAAAAGAACTCAATAAAGTAGAGACCAGAAGAACTGTTGAACACATCAACAAATCCTGTAGTTGGTTCTTTGAAAGAATTAATAAGATAGATAAACCATTAGCCACCCTTATTAAAAAGAAGAGAGAAACGATTCAAATTAATAAAATCATGAATGAGAAAGAAGAGATCACCACCAACACCAAGGAAATAGAAACGATTTTAAAAACCTATTATGATATTATGAGCAGCTATACGCGAATAAATTAGACAACCTAGAGGAAATGGACGCATTTCTGGAAAACTACAAACTATCAAACCTGGAACAGGAAGAAATAGGAAACCGAAACAGGCAGATAACCACGGAGGAAATTGAAGCAGTCATCAAAAACCTCCCAAGACACAAAAGTCCAGGGCCAGATGGCTTCCCAGGGGAATTCTATCAAACGTTTAAAGAAGAAACCATACCTATTCTACTAAAGCTGTTCAGAAAGATAGAAAGAGATGCAGTACTTCCAAATTCATTCTATGAGGCCAGCATCACCTTAATTTCAAAACCAGACAAAGACCCCACGGAAAAAGGAGAATTATATCCCTAATGAACACAGATGCAAAAATTCTCAAGAAGATACTAGCGAATAGGTTCCAATAGTACATTAAGAAGATTACTCACCATGACCAAGTAGGATTTATCCCTGGGATGTAAGACTGGTTCAACATTTGTAAAACAATCAATGTGATTCATCATATCAGCAAAAGAAAAAACAAGAACCATAGGATACTTTCAATAGATGCAGAGAAAGCATTTGACAAAATACAGCATCCATTCCTTTTTTTAAATTTAATAATAAATTTATTTTTTATTGGTGTTCAATTTGCCAACATACAGAATAACACCCAGTGCTCATCCCGTCAAGTGCCAACCCTCAGTGGAGGCCACCCAGTCACCACCACTCTCCGCCCTCCTCCCCTTCCACCACCCCTAGTTCGTTTCCCAGGGTTAGGAGTCTTCCATGTTCTGTCTCCCTTTCTGATATTTCCTACCCATTTCTTCTCCTTTCCCCTCTCTTCCCTTTCACTATTATTTATATTCCCCAAGTCAAAGAGACCATATAAATATTGTCCTTCTCTGATTGACTTATTTCACTCAGCATAATACCCTTCTGTTCCATCCACATCGAAGCAAATGGTGGGTATTTGTTTTTTCTAATGGCTGAGTTATATTCCATTGTATACATTAACCACTTCTTCTTTATCCATTCATCTTTCGATGGACAATGGTCCTCCTTCCACAGTTTGGCTATTGTGGACATACAGCATCCATTCCTGATCAAAACTCTTCACAATGTAGGGATAGAGGGAGAATTCCTCAACATCTTAAAAGCCATCTATGAAACGCCCACAGTAAATATAATTCTCAATGGGGAAACACTGGGATCATTTCCCCTAAGATCAGCAACAAGACAGGGATGTCCACTCTCACCACTGCTATTCAACATAGTACTGGAAGTCCTAGCCTCAGCAATCAGACAACAAAAAGACATTCAAATGGGTAAAGAAAAAGTCAAACTCTCCCTCTTCACCGATGACATGATACTCTCCATGGATAACCCAAAAGACTCCACCCCAAGATGGCTAGAACTCATATAGCAATTTGGCAGCGTGGCAGGATACAAAATCAATGCCCAGAAGTCAGTGGCATTTCTATACACTAACAATGAGACTGAAGGAAGAGAAATTAAGGAGTCAATCCCATTTACAATTACACCCAAAAGCGTAAGATACCTAGGAATAAACCTAACCAAAAAGGTAAAGAATCTATACCCTAAAAACTATAGAACACTTCAAAAGAAATTGAGGAAGACACAAAGAGATGGAAAAATATTCCATGTTCATGGATTGGCAGAATTAATATTGTGAAAATGTCAATGTTACCCAGGGCAATTTACACGTTTAATGCAATCCCTATCAAAATACCATGGACTTTCTTCAGAGTTAGAACAAATTATTTTAAGATTTGTGTGGAATCAGCAAAGACCCTGAATAGCCAGGGGAATTTTAATTCATTTTGGTGGCCCCTTTTCTTTCTCCTGTATCTGAATGCCTGTTTCCTACCACAACTTATGGATGTTCCTAGCTATGATATTTTCAAATATGCTTTCTGGCCCTATGTCCTTTCTGGTGCCCTCTGGACCCAATTAAACATAGACTTTTCCTTTTGAGGCTGTCATTTATTTCCCTTATACTTTCCTAATGATCTTCTAATGTTTTTTTTCTCTTTTTGTCCTCAGCTTCCTTCCTTGCCATCAACTTGTCTTCTGTGTCACACACTCTTTCTTCTACCTTTTAACTGTCATCCTTATGACCTCCAGTTTGGATTGCATCTCATTTAATTGGTTTTTCATTTAGGCCTGATTTGATCTCAATTCTGCAGTCATGAAGTCTCTTGATTTTTTATGCTTTTTTTCCAGAGTCACCAGTAGTTTTATAATTGTGCTTCTGTATTGGCCCTCTGACATCGAATTGTAATCCATATTCTGTAACCAGTGGCAGAGAGTACTGTTTCTGATTCTTCCTTTTGTGGTGAGTTCTTCTTTCTACTCATTTTCCTCAGTGCAGAGTGGCTGTATGAGCAGGCTGCATCAAGAAATATCAACCACGACCTAAGTAAATTTGACTGTAGATAATTCAGCCAAGGTCAGAGACCAGAAATTGAAAACAAAGATGAGAATGAAATAAATCAAAAGGACCACTAAAATGAAAAACACATTTTACAACTAAGTAGTAAAAAATAAGAGGCCAGGAATCCTAGAGAAGAGATAAAAAGGAAAAGCAAAGAAAAAGAAAGAAAAATGGGTATGAAAAAAGGGGGGGGCGGGATTGAGAGATGGTGGTGGCGAAGAAGTTGTATTGGAGAGAGAATTTAGTCTACCTGTGGCATTCTAAGTGGTGATCCTCTTGTTTCTGAGTATATTGTTTGGTATATTAGAAGATGCTCATCCCCAAATTTATATAAACCAGAAATATTTGTTTAAGGGTGCAACATTGACCACCAAAACATAAATGAGATAAAAGAGGGGGCAGAATGGGAATCAGGCATCTCACAGGATGAACCAGCATAGTGTTACCACTTGGATCTGATATGTGGTGGTCATATTTTAGAAGGTATTACCTTCTGCCATTGTAGAACAAAATGAGGCCGAGAAAAGAAAAAACACAAAACAAAAAGAGCATATGTTGTGTATCTCCCAAAATTGAGTATGTTGAAGGGAATCTAGAAGTACAAAGTATATCTAGAACCTGTAATTATAGAAATATCAAAGTCAAAAAGGAAGAAATTTAAAAATGAAGAGGTGGTAAAATATTGTAGTTAAGGTGGGAGAAGAGAAAAAAAATTGGAAATTTACAGTCTGATATAAAAATGAGTTGTTCTGGAAAAAGGAAGAAAATAAAAAAGGAGGGATACCCTCTAGTTCTACATACTGTAAATCCCTTGACTTCCCCTGGAGCTTTCCAGTGCTGCTTGGTCAAGAACTTCCTCTTCCCCTGTCCTTCCAGCTGGTCGTCTGGGGGAGGGGCCTCTTGTGTGGACAATCAGGTGTGTGCACCTGGGGGAGCTGCCCCGCCCCCTGCCAGGTGCACGGCTCAGTGGGAGCTGTTTATCCTGTGAGGCCCGTGTCCCCTGGTGGCCCCACTTTGTCCCAGGCACAGGGTGACACGAGGAAGAACAACACCACTGGGGGCGGCCGTGTCCCCAGCTCTGGAGTCAGCTCCCAGCAGTAACCACTGCAGCTCCCAGTCCGCACTGGCCTGGATGCTCGGGGGGTGGGGGGCGCTGACCTGCACATCCTGGGGGCGCCTGGTGCTCACTGTCCTGTGCCCTCCTGGCCTCCCCCTGTCCCGGGGGGAACGCCGGATCCTGGGCTGTGTCCTCTGGCGCCAGTGCTGCTAGAATCGCGCTGCCGGTCTGCGGCTCCTGAAGGCAGCTGGGCCCAGCCCCCTCCACCTGGAGCCCCCTCCTGAATCCCTCCGCCCGGAGCAGCCTTCTTCCCGGGGCCCCGCCCTCCACCCTCCAGCCCTTCCCCGAGCTGGGCCCACAGGCTGTGTCATGCTCTCCCCAGCTGCACTTCCTCTGTTAGTGACCCTGGGAATATGGAGGCCTCACTGCCCCTCCTGTGGTTCCCCCCGAGGTCCCTGCTGAGCGCCTTTCATCCGGGAAGCATCTGGTGCAAATTTTTGAAGTTCCTGCTTCCCCGGCGCGGGACTCTCCTGTTGCGGAAGCTCCCGCCGGCCCCCTTAGCCCGCCTCCTTGTAGTGCCCTTCCCCCACTTGATTCTTTTTTATTTTTTTTTTTTCTGCCTTCCTACCTTGTTAGAAGTGCAAACCCTTCTGTCTGCATCGTTCCAGCTGTTCTCTCATTAAATCTCAGGTCGAATTCATAGGTTTTCATGATGATTTGAAAGTTATCTATGTAAGTTGGTGGAGACAGGTGACTTGCGGACACTACTCCTCCACCATCTTGCACCGCCCCCTTCCTTCAGGATTCTGACAAACATACCCTTTCTCCATAATGTCTTCAATATCACACCATTTGTCACATGCGACTTGTGAGTGTGAATTTCAGAGGACACTTAGTGCATTTTCACCCAGGAAAGGATACGAATGTTAATTAATAAATAGGTTAAGAAGGTGGCATCCAATTATAATGGAAATTTAACTTTTTCTAAGGATAAAGTCACGAAAAAGTTGAAGTGAATAAATATGTATTCCATTTCTGACAATGCTGAGCTAAGTGGTTCATATCAAACTATCTATTCAAAGTTTTTAAAAATATTTTAAAAATGTTTTAAAGTACAGTTAAATACTTTTCAATTAGGACATGTGCTGATACTAGAATTCAACAATAAGAAAATGTACAACTCAAACACTGGAGAGGGATTTGAACAGAGACTTCAAAAATGAAACACCAATGGCATAGAAGCACATAAAAAGATGTTCAAGATCATATATCATAAAGCATCAATGAGGCACTGCTTAAAACCTATTAAAAATGTTAAAATCCCAAACACTGACCACATCAAATGCTGGCAAGGATGTGTATCAACAGAAAAATCTCATTTATTGCAAAACTGTACAGCCAGTTTGGAAAAGAGCTTGGTAATTTCTTAGACAGCAAAACATACTCTTGCTCATACAGTCCAGCAATTTTACTCCTTAGTATTTATGCAAATGATTAGAAACTTACATTCATACAAAACTCCACATACTCATGTTTATAGCAGCTTTAATCATAATTGCTGAAACGTAGAAGCAACTAAGACATCTTTCAGTACATGAATGGGTAAAATGTGGTACATCTAGACAATGGAATATTTATTACCCCTAAAAAGAAATGAGCTATCATGAAGAAACCTTAAAACCATATTACTAAGTGAAAGAGGACAATCTGAAAAGGCTACATGCTATATGATTCTAACTATGTAACATTCTGGAAAAGGCCAACTATGGAGATAGCAAAAAAATCAGAGGTTACCAGGGGCTAGGAGGGAGGGAGGAAGCAATGAATTGGTGGATCATAGGGGATTTTTATGCCAGAGAATACGTCAATACGACAGTGCTGCATACATCATCATACGTTTGTCAGTACTCATAGAATGTACTGCACAAATATGAACTCTGGATTTCAGCTGCTTAAAAAAAGATAATAATATCCCCTCAACTAAGCATATGTAACTTTGAACAATTCTTTTTTTAAACCAACATGTTTTCTTACAAGGGACACATCTGAAATATGTGCAGAAATTTCAAGTAAAAGCATAGAAAACATGCAGAAAACATATACTGGGAAAAGAAAGCTTGTATAACTATGTTAATAATAATAAAAGCACATATCTTTCAAGATAAAAAAATCACTAAAGATAAAGATTTCATAATGACAAAATTTACACAGTTCAAAAAATTGTAAATTCAAATGTCTTTAATAGCAGAGATTTCAAAACACAGAAAAATCATTAGAACTTTCAAGAGAAATAGATAAATCCACAGTGAATATTCTAATAAACTATTCTCAGTAACTGATAGAGAAAATAGATAAGAATAAATATGTAAAAACTATAAAATATATCTTTAAGGACAAAACACTTGGCAAGTTTAATATGCAAATTAGAACTAATTGATACATGTAAAATACTACATCCAACTACTCCAGAATTGGTATTTTTTAAAAAAGATTTTATTTATTTATTCATCTCTCTCTCTCTCTCTCTCTCTCTCTCATACACACACACACACACACACACACACACACACACACACACACGGAGGCAGACACAGGCAGAGGGAGAAGCAGGCTCCATGCAGGGAACCCGACGCAGGACTCGATCCTGGGTCTCCAGGATCAGGCCCTGGGCTGAAGGTGGCGCTAAACCGCTGAGCCACCCGGGCTGCCCCAGAATTGGTATTTTATATAAGTCGTTGTAGGATATTTACTGAGACTACCCATATATTGAGCCTTGAAACAGCTATTAAAAATTAAAAAGGAGTGAAATAATCCACAGTAGAAGTTCTGATCAGATGTTAATAAAGAAGAAAAAACCATGGAAAATCACCATATATTTGAAAATTATGAAATAGCATCTCAATATGACATTGGGCAAAAAATAAATCACAACAAATATTAGAATGCACATTTTATATGTCATACAAAATATAAAGTAACAAATTTGTGCAGTAAGTATAAAGTGGTGAATAGCAGCATATTTAGATCCAAGTGCATTAGAAAAAAAATGATCAGAGCTTAAAATCAACGTTAAACATTAATCCAAAGAAGTAAAAAAGGCATGACATTATACCTAACTAAATTAGAAAAAAAGAAAGTAATAAATATTAAAGCAGAATATTATAAAAATAGAGAAGAAACAAATAGAGTATGAGCAAAACCTTTTGTTAAAACCTGTAATGCCCAAAGAGGAATGTCTACATGGACTAATGAGATCATTAAATTTCTCTCAAGGGTGGGGCACCTAGGTGGCTCAGTGGTTGAACATCTGGCTTCAGCTCAGGGCACGATTCCAGGGTCCTGGGATCGAGTTCTGCATCAGGCTCCCTGTGGGGAGGCTGCTTCTTTCTCTGCCTATGTCTCTACCTTTCTCTGTGTTTCTCATGAATAAATAAATAAATAAAATAAAATAAAAATCTCTCTCAAAGGTGACTAAAAGAAAAGCAAGGAATTCTTTGGGGTAAATCCCCAGCAGTGCAATTGCTGGGTCTTAGGGCACGTCTATTTTTAACTCTTTGAGGAACCTCCACACAGTTTTCCAGAGTGGCTGCACCAGTTCACAAAGATACAGATGCAATGAAACGCCGGGACACCTGCACCCCCAATGTTTCTTTTTCTATTTTTTTAAAAGATTTATTCATTCAGAGAGAGCGAAGAGAGAGGCAGAGACACAGGCAGAGGGAGAAGCAGGCTCCACGCAGGAAGCCCGATGTGGGACTCGATCCTGGGTCTCCAGGATCACACCCGAGGCTGCAGGCGGCGCTAAACCGCTGCGCCACCGGGGCTGCCCCAGCCCAATGTTTCTAGCAGCAATGTCCACAATAGCCAAACTGTGGAAGGAGCCTCGGTGTCCATCGAAAGATGAATGGATAAAGAAGATGTGGTTTATGTATACAATGGAATATTCCTCAGCCATTAGAAACGACCAATACCCACCATTTGCTTCAACGTGGATGGAACTGGAGGGTATTATGCTGAGTGAAGTAAGTCAATCAGAGAAGGAAAAACATTATATGTTCTCATTCATTTGGGGAATATAAATAATAGTGAAAGGGAATAGAAGGGAAGGGAGAAGAAATGGGTAAGAAATGTCAGAAAGGGAGACAGAACATGAAGACTGCTAACTCTGGGAAACGAACTAGGGGTGGTGGAAGGGGAGGAGGGCGGGGGGTGGGGGTGACTGGGTGACGGACACTGAGGGGGGCACTTGACGGGATGAGCACTGGGTGTTATTCTGTATGTTGGCAAATTGAACACCAATAAAAAATAAATTTATTATTAAAAAAGTAAGGAAATCAATCATAATAGGAAATAGAGTGCACATAACTACACATAACATAAGCATACATTAAAATAATTATAATTTTTGCCAGTAAACTTATAAGTAGTTTTGAAATCTCTACAAAATAATACACCAAAAAATATAAATTCTGAATACCTATATATTGATTACAAACTTTGAATCTCCAAAGAAAATTATCTCATAAAACTTCCAGAATATAACAATATTTGGTAAATATTTGAGAAATTTATACTGGTTCTCCACAGACATTTCCAGGTCATAGCCAAAGGAGATTTCATTTATTCATGAGAAATACAAAGAGAGAGGCAGAGACATAGGCAGATGGAGAAGCAGGTTCCATGCAGGGACCCCGATCGGAACTCGATCCCAGGACCCCAGGATCATGATGTGACGCTCAACCGCTGAGCCACCCAGGCGTCCCAAAGCCATAATCTTGATACGATACTTGATGATGATATTCTAAGGGGCTCTCAATGGCTGAACTCACAATAAAATCCACAGAAAAAGGAGCTTGTTCATGCAGTGTATTCTGGTCAGCTTCCCCGGACCAAAAGAAGAACGAAGAGAACAAGTAGAAACTAAATGGCCCTTAAATTCCTCTATCAGGGATGAAGAAGGATGTGATCAGAGATGGACAAACAGGAGGTTTCAAAGGTACAGGTAATGTTCTGTTCCCTAACCTAGCTTGTGGATACCTCTACAATGATACATTATTTTGTACGCATGGTAGAGTTTTTTAAAATAAGTTTTATTTATTTATTTTTTTTATAAATTTATTTTTTATTGGTGTTCAATTTGCCAACATACAGAATAACACCCAGTGCTCATTCCGTCAAGTTCCCCCCTCAGTGCCCATCACCCAGTCACCCCCACCCTCCGCCCTCCTCCCCTTCCACCACCCCTAGTTTGTTTCCCAGAGTTAGGAGTCTTTATGTTCTGTCTCCCTTTCTGATATTTCCCACTCATTTTTTCTCCTTTCCCCTTTATTCCTTTTCACTATTTTTTATATTCCCCAAATAAATGAGACCATATAATGTTTGTCCTCCTCCGATTGATTTATTTAAAAGCTGTGCAATAATGCAAGTGTATGGCATTGCAAATCCAATTGGTGAATCCATGGAAAAATCATTATAATTTACTCATAATATATGTTTGAAAAATCTAAGAGAATCATCTGGGAAAAAGTGACTGACCTGTTATAAGATATATTTAAGATCAAGGCCTTTCTAAATGCAAAAGTATTAGTTATATTACATATACCAGCCTACTACATACAGTAGTAAAAAACAGGTAAGAGGATGGAAGGAAAATTTTAAAATATCTAGGACTAAAACTTTCTGAAGTTGTACAATATTACTTGCTTGATAGCATTCATTCTTCTTTTTTCAAATCCAACATATGAAGTCATAGTTTTCATACATCTTAAATTCATTGTTTATCCTCTTTCTATTCTCCAGACCAAAAATTTGAATACTTACCAGCATGAAAGAACCTGCTTCAGGACACCTGGGTGGCTCAGTCCATTAAGTGTCTGACTTTGGCTCAGGTCATGATCTCAGGTCCAGGGATGGAATCAGGCTTCCTGCTCAGCAGGGGATCTGCTTCCCCCTCTTCCTCTGCCCCTTTCATCCCACCTCCATCCAACTCCCACCTCCCTCGTAGGAGGGATAAAATCTCTCTTTCTCAATAAGTAAATAAAATCTTAAAAAAGGAACCTATTCCTATAATATATTGCCTCCCACAACATAAATCCTAATAATAAATAAAACTTTATTGTGTGAAAAATATTAAAATGAAGAATAATTGTAAAAACAAATACTTGCCTCAATTAAAATATAAAATGAAAATTAGGAAAAGACATAGAAGTGATGCTGGTATAATTAAAAGTAATAAAAAGTAGAGATTAGCTTTATTTATTCAAGCATTTTGCACAAAGGGCATTTTCTCCCACCTTTACTGTAGGAGTTTTCATTCTTAATCATGACAAATGTTTTAATCATGAGCCCTAATCTACCATCATCGAATCATAACTCCCAAAGCAATTAATATGCAACCATACAAGGTCTTTCCAGATTTCTAAGCAGTCATCTCATCTCCAAGCTACTGTAATTCCTATTTCCCCTTTATAATTGATCAAAAGCAACATTTCTTAACCAGTTCTTCAAACCTTAGTTTATGTCTTAAAATATTTTCACATGGGTTCCTCTTAACACATATTTTGAATTCTCAGGGGCAGATATTTCACAACAGAAATTTTAGAGCCATGCTTCCAATTAAGTGAAATATTTTTGAGTCATCCATGAACTTAACAAGCATTGTCTGTAGGCAGGATAAAAATATGTTTGCCATATATGTTTTTTTCCTGTTTGCCAAATGTAGGTAAATGCTCCTACAATTAAAAAAAATAAATTCAGGGGTGCCTGGGTGGCTCAGTGGTTGACTGCCTTCGGCTCATGGTATAATCCCAGGGTCCTGGGATCAAATCCCACATCAGGTTGTTGTGGGGAGCCTGATTCTCCCTCTGCCTATCTCTCTTCCTCTCTGTGTGTCTCTCATGAATAAATAAATAAAAAGGTTAAAATAAATAAATAAATAAATAAATAAATAAATAAATTTGTTCTTCAATGTTATTGAACATAGTAATTTTTTCAATACATATTAGACATTTTACAAACAAAATTATATCATGGGGGGTTAGATAAGGCAAAATATTTTTTTTTATTGGTGTTCAATTTACTAACATACAGAATAACCCCCAGTGCCCGTCACCCATTCACTCCCACCCCCCGCCCTCCTCCCCTTCCAACACCCCTAGTTCGTTTCCCAGAGTTAGCAGTCTTTACGTTCTGTCTCTCTTTCTGATATTTCCCACACATTTCTTCCCCCTTCCCTTATATTCCCTTTCACTATTATTTATATTCCCCAAATGAATGAGAACATATAATGTTTGTCCTTCTCCGACTGGCTTACTTCACTCAGCATAATACCCTCCAGTTCCATCCACGTTGAAGCAAAATATTTTGATTATTAAAGTCTCATATACCCATATCTTTAGAAAGTGTAGTAGAAGATTGGGTTAAGCTTGCACAATTTTTCTCATTAGTACGAAGGGTACCTGATCTCTGATGTTGTTGTTCTTATTGTCTCAAAGGAGAACATCCCTGCAGCTATTTTAGTTGCTTTGCCAAAGTTCACTAAGCAAAATATTCCTTGGTGACACTAGAACTCAGGTCTCTAAGGATCCTTTATGTTATTCATAAACATGATCTCAGGGCATCTCCAGAAGATAGAGCAAAGAACCATAAATATCATTATTTTTGGAGTAGAAAAGCCAATCCCTAGCTGAGAACAATCAGAGATGACTTCCAAAACCCTGAGGAAATTTGCTTATTCTCTTTCCTTACGTTAAGTTTTCTTCCCTTCCTGGCCGAGACCAAAGGAAAATAAGGAAAATGCTTCCAATGTTTAAAATAAGAGTCTCCAATGACAGTTTTTATATGATATGAAAACAGAAAACTCAAAGAACTCAAGACCCTTCAGAAAATGCCTGGAGAGTGACTATGAGTTGATAATCCCATTGGACCTGGGCTGAGGCACATCTTCTCTGCACAACACAGTGAAACACAGGAAGAGCTGCCAGCTGAAGCCACCAGTAATTACCCAGAGTAAGTACTGCAGGTAGACATAAGAGTTACTTTCTCCTATAGGAGATAAGAGAAAGAAACATTTGCTGGCATTTCTTCTGTAATATGGTTACTTAAGCTTGTTTCAACTTTTTAAAAAAAATTTATTTATGATAGTCACACACACACACACACACACACAGAGAGAGAGAGAGAGAGAGAGAGAGAGAGAGGCAGAGACACAGACAGAGGGAGAAGCAGGCTCCATGCACCAGGATCCTGATGTAGGATTCAATCCCGGGTCTCCAGGATCGCGCCCTGGGCCAAAGGCAGGTGCTAAACCACTGCGCCACCCAGGGATCCCTTGATTCAACTTTTAATGTGGAAAATTGTAGTAGACATGTTGTGAACTATTCAATAGCCCTTTGTAAGACTTAAGGTCATATAGTCAGAGCTATATTTTTGCATCCATAATTAGTCACCCATGTAGCGTAATTTCAAGAACATACAGAAATATACCTTCCAATCCTTGGAATTTGTACCCCAAAAGAATATTACATTGCTTAAAATGTCCACATTTTCTAATTTGTAAATATTCTCTTACAATGAATAATTTTAAAAGAATTAATTTAATCCTTCCCAAACATCTGTTAATTCAACAAAAATATTCCCTTAATATCTAATTCCTCAATAACAATAATTGGAGTAATTGGATGACTGGAGGAGAGAGAGGCCATTTTTATTGTTCATGGAGCACAATTTGTTCTCTAGATAATGACTTGTATGACACTGTTCAAGATAACAAAGTGAAAAGAATATTTCACAAGTGCAACTTTTGCCTGCTGTTCATCCAGAGAGGAAGGATGGAAAAGGAGATGAGAGCAGGAAGTCAATTTTTAGTTACTTTGTAGTTTGTTCTGCTTCTTGCCCTTTTTGTAGCCCTGAAGTAGTCGGAGATCATCAATTCTTAGATAAACCAAAATCAAAGGACAAGGCAAAGAATAAGCCATAGTAAATTATTAGCACACTGTTTTATTTGCACAAAAGAGAAACTGTTAATAAATTGATTTTCTAACACAAGCAAAAATAGAATTTGCCCCTGGGTGGCTCAGAGATTGGACAACTGCCTTTGGCTCAGGGTGTAATCCTGGGGTCCTGGGATCGAGTTCCACATCAGGCTCCCTATGGGGAGCCTGCTTCTCCCTCTGTCTGTCTCTGCCTCTCTCTGTGTCTTTAAATTATTTTTTTTTAAAGAAAGAAAAATCTCAGGAAGTTTGAGAACAAAGAACCCTGCTTTTCTTTCCTTGTATAAGGTATTACCTTGATTGGTATGAGCGGCTCACAAAGAAATCTCTCTCTAGGAGTGGAAGGGTCATCCGTTATTTGGATATTTCAGAATTCCTTTTTGAGGTTGACTGATTCCAAACTCATGAGATTTCCATTACCCAAAGAATCTCATATATGCTCACATATACTAGGGGTGATAGAGTAACTAGTATACATCCAACTCCCAATTCATAATCACCACAAAAGAGAGCAATTTACTGTTACTATATTATTATATTCTATATCTTGGAAGTGTTAATGCAAATAAAGAGTTGAACATTGTGCTACTGATGTGTGACTGATTGATGGAAAAGGAGATAGAGAAAGGAGTACTGACAAGGCAACGAAAAGTTGAATGAAAGAGTTTTTAGAGGCCCTATGGCAGTTTCAAGGCACAGAAATGGGAGGATACCATTTCCCCTTACAAAAAGTTGGTTTATTGGTTTGTCTCTATGCTTAGGCATTTGTTTCTCTAAAAATTAGTTCTACATAGCACAAAAAAACTGGACAGCTTAATGAATTTCTAATATGTGTATTAAAAATGGGTGAAATTCATACTGAATATTAAAATACACTTCATTTATTGATTGCATGATATAAAAGGGTCATTAAGAGATAAATAGGTTTTTGGGTGTAGAAAGGGAAGTAGATTATTTAAATGAAGAAATAGGTTCTATCTTGAGTACACTCACCGGAGTTAGGGCAATTCGAATCATCCTGATGTTGCAGTGTAAGCCTGTTAATTATCATTATTGCCTAAAATTTTCTCTCCTTTAAAAAATAATAAAATGCAAATGGAGTTAAATTATACATAAGGTACATTAAATCATTCATCTAAAATTATGAATGCATGCTATGTGTCAGACTCAGTTTCTGCAATAACAAGGTATATAGCAGAGAAAGAACAAATTCCTTGTGCGTAGAGTTCATTTGTTAGTGACCTAAGTGATCCAATGACTATTCTTGAACTCCTGGAATATCTCCATCTATAGTACCTATGTGAATTGTTACTGATTTCAATTAAAACTATACAAAGTGATTCTTGAATGAATAACATCAATACTTCTTATCAGACGACGAGGGTTGAGACTAGAGATTGAGATGGGGAAGCTAAAGAAACCGTGCCACACTCTAGTTTCTTTTTAGGAGAGGAATGAATCTTCAAAAACAGTGTAAGTGATTTCAGCTTTAAAAAAGAAAGCATAAAGGGCTAGTTTCCAAGATCTATGAAGAACTTAACTTATTAAACTCAACACCAAAGAAACAAACAATCCAATCATGAAATGGGCAAAAGACATGAACAGAAATCTCACAGAAGAAGACATAGACATGGCCAACATGCACATGAGAAAATTATCTGCATCACTTGCCATCAGGGAAATACAAATCAAAACCACAATGAGATACCACCTCACACCAGTGAGAATGGGGAAATTTAACAAGGCAGGAAACCACAAATGTTGTAGAGGATGCGGAGAAACGGGGACACTCTAACTCTGTTGGTGGGAATGTGAACTGGTGAAGCCACTCTGAAAAACTGTGTGGAGGTTCCTCAAAGAGTTAAAAATAGACCTGCCCTACGACCCAGCAATTGCACTGCTGGGGATTTACCCCAAAGATGCAGATGGAATGAAACACCGGGACACCTGCCCCGCGATGTTTCTAGCAGCAATGTCCACAATAGCCAAACTGTGGAAGGAGCCTTGGTGTCCATCGAAAGATGAATGGATAAAGAAGCTGTGGTCTATGTATACAATGGATTATTACTCAGCCATTAGAAACGACAAATACCCACCATTTGCTTCAACGTGGATGGAACTGGAGGGAATTATGCTGAGTGAAATAAGTCAATCGGAGAAGGACAACCATTATATGTTCTCATTCATTTGGGGAATATAAATAATAGTGAAAGGGAATAGAAGGGAGGGAGAAGAAATGGGTGGGAAATATCAGAAAGGGAGACAGAGGGATCCCTGGGTGGCGCAGCGGTTTGGCGCCTGCCTTTGGCCCAGGGCGCGATCCTGGAGACCCAGGATCGAATCCCACATCGGGCTCCCCGTGCATGGAGTCTGCTTCTCCCTCTGCCTGTGTCTCTGCCTCTCTCTCTCTGTGACTATCATAAATAAATAAATAAATAAAAAAGAGAGAAAAAAAAAAAGAAAGGGAGACAGAACATGACGACTCCTAACTCTGGGAAATGAACTAGGGGTGGTGGAAGGGGAGGAGGGCGGGGGGTGGGGGTGAATGGGTGACGGGCACTGAGGGGGTACTTGACAGGATGAGCACTGGGTGTTATTCTGTATTTTGTCAAATTGAACACCAATAAAAAATAAATTCATTATTTAAAAAAATACCGAAAACAAACAAAAAACCCAGAACAAAAAAAGCAATAAACCCAAAAAAACCAAAAACAAACAAAAACCACCAAAAACCAAAAAAGGAAAAGAAAAACACAAAAAAACCCAGAACTGTAGTCTCTAAGAAATATTGAATGGGGAGCAAATTCTGGACAATGGAAAAAAAACTAAATACCCAACAAGGAAGAGGTGCAGGAGATAGATTACTAGAAACAAATCCACAAGGAATCAATAACAACAGATGGAGAATTAAAATATTAAAGTAGAAACTAGCTCGGAAGCTAAAAAAAGAAGTCTGGAAAAGGATTTACAGTTTAGAATTTGGATTTTTACGTAGGAGTGTACTTAAAATGACGGTGCAATATGAAACAGATATAAAAAATAAGAGTGCTGAACCACCTGACCAGAATAGGCATTAAAGAATATAGATTTGTCTCAGTACATAGACCACACCTTTTTTGTTTTTGTTTTATTTTTAATTTTTGTTTTTGTTTTTAATTTTAATTTTGTTTTGTTTTAATATATGCTTTAACTTGCCAGCATATAATACAACACCCAGTGTTCATCTCATCATGTGTCCTCATGAATGCCCATCACTAAGTTACCATATGCCCCCACCCACCTGCCCCTCTGCAACCCTTTGTTTGTTTCCCAGAGTTAGGAGTTTCTCATGGTTGTCTTATTGTCTAATTTTTCACCACTCAGGTTTTTGTTTCTTTAGTTCGCATTTACATAACAACCTACTTGTGCCAGATGTAATGGAATAAAGGATATATAAAAACATAACCTCTATTTTGGAGAAGTTTATAGGAACTTAGAGGAAAAATATAAGTATACGGAAGCATACAATGTGGTCTAGAGAGTAAGCAGCAGCTGTTTATAAATAACACGGTATCATAATCTCACGTACTCTGGGAAGATGAATGAAGATTTCCCTGGAAGACTCATACCTAAGGAGAATTCTGAAGCACCAATTGCCATTAGTCAAAGATTAGCCCTTGCAGAGAAGACAACATGTGAAAAATATGAGGAATTTAAGCCCTCAATGTTTGTGGAACTTAAGTTATGAGAAAGAAAGCTAAGGAATTTGTAAGAGATGAGGTGAGCAAATAAGGAAGGCCCTGTCCATGAAGAGCCTTGCAGGCCACAAAAAAGAGACTAATCTTTATCAATAAATAGCAAACACAGGATGCCTGGGTGGCTTAGCGGTTTAGCACCTGCCTTTGGCCCCAGGTGTGATCCTGGGGTCCCGGGGTTTAGTCCCACATTGGGCTTCCTGCATGAAGCCTGCTTCTCCCACTGCCTCTCTCTCTCTCCCTCCCTCTCTCTCTCTCTCTCTCTCAAATAAATAAATAAATAAATAAATAAATAAATAAATAAATAAATAAAATCTTTAAAAAATAAATAGTGAACACTAGAAGAGAAGATGGCTTGGAGAAGGACCATGATTTCATTTTGAGCTCTTAGTGTATGAAGTGTCTGTGGAACATCTAACTGATGATATAAACTTAGCAATTTTTTTTATTTGGAAAAGTTCCAGACTTTGGAATTCATCATATAAATGGCAATGAAATCAATTGCACCAAGTGAAATCTTCTTGGAGAGCATGGAGTAAGAAGAAGAACAAGGAGAAAACAAGAAAAGAGAGGTTTCAGGACAAAATATTGGGGAATAGCAATGCTTCATAGGTTAATAGAGGATGAGGAGGCCATAGGACACTAAAAAGAGATAGAATCTGGAATAGAATCAGGATTATGGTATGGAATCCATTTGAAGGGGCTATCAGGCAAAATAACTACAAAAAATATGCCAATGGCTTCAACAGTAAAAACGTTCTTATGGGTGTTAGAGCAGTAGGAGGTTGGACATGAAAATAGGGTTGCAGAGCCCTAAGACCTAAACTAAGTAGGGGTAGGATGAGAAGGTGGAAATAGTAGTATCTTTTCAAAGGAATAAAAAATGTAATCAAAGATGCATAGCCTGTGGGTCACCTTGGTTGAGCATCCACCTCTTGGTTTCAGCTCAGATCTTGATCTCAGGATTGTAAGATCAAGCCCACATGGGGCTCTGTGCTAGGCATGAAATCTGCTTCAGATTCTCTGCCTCTCCCTTAGGCTCTCCCCACAGTTTCTCAAAAAACTAGATACACAGCTCCTGGAAGACTATTTATTGATATTAAACACAGATTTCATTTCAGGGCTTTTGAGAGAAATGGAGCCACAGACAACTAAAAAGTCAGGTGTATGCATATGAAAATATTCCTTTTTTCACACAATAGATAAAATAATTGCATATCGAACTATCCTTAAGAATAAGGAGTACAAGCAGATAATAATAAAGAGACAAGGGGGAAATCTCAGAATCCAGTGCTGTGCTTTGTTATCGTTGTTTGTTTGTATTCCAGGTAAAATGCATCTTAACCTGAAAACAATCCTCTGAAAATAACAACTGAAGAGAAGTCATGTTCTTTGTCATCTGGATATGACATATATCCAAGGTTTGTCTTGGATAAAGAACATTTAAATACACATTAAGTAACATCATTTTTTTGCTCTTATTTGTAAATCCAATCCATGTAATGAATTACAAACAATTAACATGTACATTTGTAAATTTTCAGGGGGAAAGAATGATCTGAGAAAATGTTGGATTGTTTTACATTAACATGAATCCTAAATATTTGCTCATATATGGAATATTCAAGAAGGCTAGTTGGAATAGTGGTGATATGGATTATGATGTGAAATGAGAAAATAGACTGATTTGCTTGGTTTTTGTATTCAGTGTTTTGCTACAGAATTTTAATACTGATCTTCCCACAAAAATCTCTTTTATTTTCTTAGGCTGATGGTTAGATTTCAAAAGTCAGTGATGAGAAACTATACAGCAATAACAACTTTTATCCTGCTGGGTCTGACAGACGACCCACAACTGCAAATCCTGCTCTTTATCTTTATATTTCTCACCTACATCTTGAGCGTAACAGGAAACCTGACTATTATCACCCTCACACTGGTGAACTCCCATCTTAAAACTCCTATGTACTTTTTTCTGAGAAATTTCTCCTTAGAAGTGTCATTCACCACTGTCTGCATTCCTAGATTCCTGTATAGTATATCAACAGGGGACAATACTATTACCTACAATGCTTGTGCAAGTCAAATATTTTTTTTGTTATTCTCTTTGGATCAACTGAATTTTTTCTCCTGGCCGCCATGTCCTATGATCGCTATGTTGCTATCTGTAAACCACTTCATTACATGACCATCATGAGCAATAGGGTGTGTAGCTTATTAGTCTTCTGCTGTTGGGTGTCTGGCTTGATGATCATTCTCCCACCCCCTAGCTTGTGCCTCCAGCTGGAATTTTGTGACTCCAATGCCATTGATCATTTTAGCTGTGATGCAGCTCCCCTCCTGAAGATCTCATGTTCAGATACATGGATGATAGAACAAATGGTTATCCTTGTGGCTGTATTTGCACTCATTATCACCTTAGTGTGTGTATTTCTGTCCTACACATACATCATCAGGACCATTCTGAGATTCCCCTCTGTCCAACAAAGAAAAAAGGCCTTTTCCACCTGCTCATCCCACATGATTGTAGTTTCCATCACCTATGGAAGCTGCATCTTCATCTATATCAAGCCATCAGCAAAAGAAGGGATAGCCATAAATAAAGGTGTTTCGGTGCTCACTACTTCTGTTGCACCCTTGTTGAATCCCTTCATTTACACCTTAAGAAATAAGCAAGTGAAACAAGCTTTTAATGACTTCATAAAGAAGATGAAATTTCACTCAATGAAACTGAAGTTTTAATAAATCAGTGTAAAATGAAAGAAGAAGTTCCTCTAAACATTTAACAACAGCTTCTAACTTGTTTCATTGCTTTGCTTATAACTTGATCATATTAACCCTCTCAAAGACATTTAATAATACATCCTAATCTCATCTTAATTGAACTCCTTTTTCTTTCAAACCAAATTCATACATGATGTTTTCTTTCACTGTAAAACTATAACGTATAAACTATAATTGAACTTATCGCCACTTCTGACCTAATCCTTTCTTCAGTGTTCTGGGGAAGGAAGGAAAGTAATAATATTAAAACTATATAAGTGCTATAGAAGACACATTACATAGTAATAAAACCAGTTTCTTTCCCTAACCAAAGTCATCAAAATTAATGGCATAGTCGAAGACCCAAATACAATATAGAAAACAGCGAGAGCAAAGATGCATTAAAATAAATTAAACCAAATAGGGCATTCTAGGGCAGTCAAAATAATGAAAACAACAAATTGAAACAGAGATATCAATGGGAGTTTGGGAATAATCAGAATTGAAGAGATGGAAACAGCTTCACAAACGCTGATTAGATGTATTACTTATATTTATGACAGAATTTCACTTAAAAGGCATACATTTAATTTAAGACAAATGTAAACAGGGGCACCTGGGTGGTTTAGTGGGTTAAGTGTCCAAATCTTGGTTTTGGCTCAGGTCATGATCTCATGGTCATGAGATCAAGCCCATCAATGAGCTCCATGCTCAGTAGGGATTCTGCTGGTTGATTCTCTCCCTCTGCCCCTCCCTGCACTCACTCATGAGTACTTTCTCTAAGTAAATAAACCTTCTAAAATAAATAATTAATTAAAAACTAAACATTATGTCACTTATTATATGTTACAAAATTAGAATAAGTGCATAAGAGCAAATTGGAACACCAAATTTTAAATGACAATGAAATAAGACCATTATTCACATCTACACAAGGCTAAGTGAATGATTTAAGAAGAGATCAAGAATATGTAATCAGTAGAAATAGGAAAAAATAAGAAAATACAAAAATGATAAATTTTAAATTCTAAAGTGGGCTCTGAGGGGCTCCTGCATGGCTCAGCCAGTTACTCATTTCAGCTCAGGTCGTGATCTCAATGTCATGAGATCGAAAACCACATAGGACTCCTCACTGAGCAGCAAGTCTGCTTGAGATTCTCTCCCTCTCCATCTCCCACCTCCTCTGCTCCTTCCCCTATTTGTGCCATCTCTTCATCTCTCAGATAAATAAATTTTAAAAAATCAATAAAAATAAAAGTGGGCGTTGAAATAACATCTAAAATTATTTTCTTTTTAAGATTTTATTTATTTGAGGGAGAGAGAGAGAGAGGATTGGGGGGGGCAGAGATAGAAGCAGATGTCCCTGCTAATTAGGGATCCCAATGTAGGGCTTGATCCCAGGATCCTGAGATCATGACCTGAGCCAAAGGCAGATGCTTAACTGACTGAGCTTCCCAGGTGCCACTCTTTTAATTATTTCTATTGGCATAGGTTTGAAAATAAATGTATTTTTCAAAATGCCAATGATATGCCAAACTCTTCAAAGATTATTATTAATCCTGGAAATACATTTTAGTTATATCAAAATGTAGGCTGAAGAAGATTGACACATTGACCAATACATAATAGGTAGTGAAAAATGGAGCCTGAATTCTGATATCAAGTCATGTCCACTTCACTACAACTCATGACCTTTCAAGTAATAGTGTAGTTTTGCTGTGGAAGGGCTAAGAAAAGACACTGATTCAAAGTATGTAATCTACAGCAGTTGGGATCTCTCTCTGTAGTCATAGACTCAGTTTATTGATGTGTCTACATTTCAGTTTATTTATTTTCTTTACTGACATCAAAGAAAAACATTAAGTTGTCTAAACATTTCAAAACTTATGTATGATTTTATATATTATGCTATTCATGAAAAAAATCTTAGTGGTTTTTGAAATTCCATGTTATGATTTCTTATTATAATCCTTTCTTTCCAATCAAAAATGCATTGTGGTAAGGCAAGTCTGTGAGGGTGACATTGTATAGGGATAATTTTGAATCTTCTCTTGTTTATTTTTTTATCTCTTTTAATAAAATAATTTTTTATTGGTGTTCAATTTACCAACATACAGAATAACACCCAGTGCTCATCCCGTCAAGTGTCTCCCTCAGTGCCCGTCACCAACTCACCCACCACCACCCCCCGCCCTCCTCCCCTTCCAGCACCCCTAGTTCGTTTCCCAGAGTTAGGAGTCTATGTTCTGTCTCCTTTCTGATATTTCCCACACATTTCTCCTCCCTTCCCTTATATTCCCTTTCACTATTATTTATATTCCCCAAATGAATGAGAACATATAATGTTTTTCCTTCTCTGATTGACTTACTTCACTCAGCATAATACCCTCCAGTTCCATCCACGTTGAAGCAAATGGTGGGTATTTCTCATTTCTAATGGCTGAGTAATATTCCATTGTATACATAAACCACATCTTCTTTATCCATTCATCTTTCGATGGACACCGAGGCTCCTTCCACAGTTTGGCTATCGTGGCCATTGCTGATATAAACATAGGGGGGCAGGTGTCCCGGCGTTTCATTGCATCTGAATCTTTGGGGTAAAACCCCAACAGTGCAGTTGCTGGGTCGTATGGCAGGTCTATTTTTAACTCTTTGAGGAACCTCCACACAGTTTTCCAGAGTGGCTGCACCAGTTCACATTCCCACCAACAGTGCAAGAGGGTTCCCTTTTCTCTGCATCCTCTCCAACATTTGTGGTTTCCTGCCTTGTTAAATTTCCCCATTCTCACTGGTGTGAGGTGGTATCTCATTGTGGTTTTGATTTGTATTTCCCTGATGGCAAGTGATGCAGAGCATTTTCTCATGTGCATGTTGGCCATGTCTATGTCTTCCTCTGTGAGATTTCTGTTCATGTCTTTTGCCCATTTCATGATTGGATTGTTTGTTTCTTTGGTGTTGAGTTTAAGAAGTTCTTTATAGATCTTGGAAACTAGCACTTTATCTGATACATCATTTGCAAATATCTTCTCCCATTCTGTAGGTTGTCTTTTAGTTTTGTTGACTGCATCCTTTGCTGTGCAAACGCTTCTTATCTTGATGAAGTCCCAATAGTTCATTTTTGCTTTGTTTCTTTGCCTTCATGGATGTATCTTGCGCGACGTTACTGTAGCCAAGTTCAAAAAGGGTGTTGCCTGTGTTCTCCTCTAGGATTTTGATGGAATCTTGTCTCACATTTAGATCTTTCATCCATTTTTAGTTTATCTTTGTGTACGGTGAAAGAGAGTGGTCTAGTTTCATTCTTCTGCATGTGGATGTCCAATTTTCCCAGCACCATTTATTGAAGAGACTGCCTTTCTTCCAGTGGATAGTCTTTCCTCCTTTATCAAATATTAGTTGACCATAAAGTTCAGGGTCCACTTCTGGGTTCTCTATTCTGTTCCATCGATCTATGTGTCTGTTTTTGTGCCAGTACCACACTGTCTTGATGACCACAGCTTTGTAGTACAACCTGAAATCTGGCATTGTGATGCCCCCAGATATGGTTTTCTTTTTTAAAATTCCCCTGGCTATTTGGGGTCTTTGCTGATTCCACACAAATCTTAAAATAATTTGTTCTAACTCTCCGAAGAAAGTCCATGGTATTTTGATAGGGATTGCATGAAACGTGTATATTGCCCTGGGTAACATTGACATTTTCACAATATTAATTCTGCCAATCCATGAGCATGGAATATTTTTCCATCTCTTTGTGTCTTCCTCAATTTCTTTCAGAAGTGTTCTATAGTTTTTAGGGCATAGATCCTTTACCTCTTTGGTTAGCTTTATTCCTAGGTATCTTATACTTTTGGGTGCAATTGTACATGGGACTGGCTCCTTAATTTCTCTTTCTCCAGTCTCATTGTTAGTGTATAGAAATGCCATCGATTTCTGGGCATTGATTTTGTATCCTGCCACGCTACCAAATTGCTGTATGAGTTCTAGCAATCTTGGGGTGGAGGCTTTTGGGTTTTCTATGTAGAAGATCACGTCATTGGCGAAGAGGCAGAGTTTGACTTCTTCTTTGCCAATTTGAATGCCTTTAATGTCTTTTTGTTGTCTGATTGCTGAGGCTAGGACTTCCAATACTATGTTGAATAGCAGTGGTGAGAGTGGACATCCCTGTCTTCTTCCTGATCTTAGGGGAAAGGCTTCCAGTGCTTCCCCCATTGAGAATGATATTTGCTGTGGGCTTTTCATAGATGGCTTTTAAGATGTTGAGGAAAGTTCCTTCTATCCCTACACTTTGAAGAGTTTTGATCAGGAATGGATGCTGTTTTTTGTCAAATGCTTTCTCTGCATTAATGAGAGGATCATATGGTTCTTGGTTTTTCTCTTGCTGATATGATGAATCACATTGATTGTTTTACGAGTGTTGAACCAGCCTGTGTCCCGTGGATAAATCCTACTTGGTCATGGTGAATAATTTTCTTAATTTGTTGTTGGATCCTATTGGCTAGTATCTTGTTGAGAATTTTTGCATCCATGTTCATCAGGGATATTGGTCTTAATTCTCCTTTTTGCTGGGGTCTTTGTTGATTTTGGAATTATGGTTATGTTGGCCTCATAGAACGAATTTAGAAGTACTCCATTTCTTTCTATCTTTCCAAACAGCTTTAGTAGAATAGGTAAGGTTTCTTCTTTAATCGTTTGATAGAATTCCCCTGGGAAGCCATCTGGCCCTGGACTCTTGTGTCTTGGGAGGTTTTTGATGACTGCTTCAATTTCCTCCCTGGTTATTGGCCTGTTCAGGTGTTCTATTTCTTCCTGTTCCAGTTTTGGTAGTTTGTGGCTTTCCAGGAATGCGTCCATTTCTTCTAGATTGCCTAATTTATTGGCATATAGCTGTTCATAATATGTTTTTAAAATCGTTTGTATTTCCTTGGTGTTGGTAGTGATTTCTCCTTTCTCATTCATGATTTTATTAATTTGAGTCTTCTCTCTCTTCTTTTTAATAAGGTTGGCTAATGGTTTATCTGTCTTATTAATTCTTTCAAAGAACCAACTCCTGGTTCTGTTGAACTGTTCCACAGTTCTTCTGGTCTCGATTTCGTTGAGTTCTGCTCGAATTTTAATTAACTCTCTTCTTCTGCTGGGCGTAGGGTCCATCTGCTGTTTTTTCTCTAGCTCCTTTATGTGTAAGGTTAGCTTTTGTATTTGAGTTCTTTCCAGTTTTTGAATGGATGCTTGTATTGCGATTATTTCCCCCTTAGGACTGCTTTTGCTGCATCCCAAAGATATTGAATGGTTGTATCTTCATTCTCATTAGTTTCCATGAATCTTTTTAATTCTTCCTTAATTTCCTGGTTGACCCTTTCATCTTTTAGCAGGATGGACCTTAACCTCCACGTGTTTGAGGTCCTTCCATCTTCTTGGTGTGATTTAGTTCTAATTTCAAGGCATTATGGTCTGTGATATGCACAGGACGATCCCAATCTTTTGGTATCAGTTCAGACCCGATTTGTGACCAAGTATGTGGTCTATTCTGGAGAAAGTTCCATGTGCACTTGAGAAGAATGTGTATTCAGTTGAGTTTGGATGTAAAGGTCTGTAGATATCTGTGTAATCCATCTGGTCTAGTGTATCATTTAAAACTCTCGTGTCTTTGGAGATGTTGTGCTTAGAAGACCTATCGAGGGTAGAAAGATCTCAATTGAAGTCACCAAGTATAAGTGTATTATTATCTAAGTATTTCTTCACTTTGGTTATTACTTGATTTAAGTATTTGGCAGCTCCCACATTCGGGGCATATATATTGAGGATTGTTAAGTCCTTTTGTTGGATAGATCCTTTAAGTATCAGATAGTGTCCCTCTTCATCTCTCACTACAGTCTTCGGGGTAAATTTTAGTTTATCTGATATAAGGATGGCTACCCCTGCTTTCTTTTGAGGACCATTTGAATGGTAAATGGTTCTCCAACCTTTTATTTTCAGGTTGTAGGTGTCCTTCTGTCTAAAATGAGTCTCTTGTAGACAGCAAATGGATGGGTCCTGCTTTTTTATCCAGTCTGAAACCCTGCGCCTTTTGATGGGGTCATTAATCCCGTTCACGTTCAGAGTTACTATGAGAGATATGAGTTTAGTGTCATCATGATATCTATTCAGTCCTTGTTTTTGTGGATTGTTCCACTGAACTTTTTCTTAAAGGGGAATTTTAAGAGTCCCCCTTAAAATTTCTTGCAGAGCTGGTTTGGAGGTCACAGATTCTTTCAGTTCCTGCCTGTATTGGAAGCTCTTTATCTCTCCTTCCATTTTGAATGAGAGCCTTGCTGGATAAAGTATTCTTCGTTGCATGTTCTTCTCATTTAGCACCCTGAATATGTCCTGCCAGCCCTTTCTGGCCTGCCAGGTCTCTGTGGAGAGGTCTGCTGTTACCCTAATATTCCTCCCCATAAAAGTCAGGGATTTCTTGTCTCTTGCTGCTTTAAGGATCTTCTCTTTATCTTTGGAATTTGCAAGCTTCACTATTACATGTCGAGGTTTAAAGATCATGACCTGAGCCAAAACCCAGAGCGGTTTTTATTGATTTTAGCAGGGGATCTCTCTATTTCCTGGATCTGAATGCCTGTTTCCCTTCCCAGATTAGGAAAGTGTTCAGCTAGGATTTGTTCAAATACATATTCTGGCCATCTGTTCCTTTCGGCGCTCTCGGGAACACCAATTAAACGTATGTTTTTCTTCCTCAGGCTGTTGTTTATTTCCCTTAATCTGTCTTCATGCTCTTTTAATTGTCTGTCTCTTTTTTCTTCAGTTTCCCTCTTTGCCATCAACTTGTCTTCTATGTCACTCACTCGTTCTTCCACCTCGTTAACCCTCGTCGTTAGGACTTCTAGTTTGAATTGCATCTCATTTAATTGATTTTTAATTTCTGCCTGATTGGATCTAAATAATGCAGTCATGAAGTCTCTTGAGTCCTTTATGCTTTTTTCTAGAGCCACCAGTAGCTGTATAATAGTGCTTCTGAATTGGCTTTCTGACCTTGAATTGTAATCCAGATTTTGTAACTCTGTGGGAGAGAGGACTGTTTCTGATTCTTTCTTTTGAGGTGAGGTTTTCATTCTAGTCATTTTGCTCATAGCAGAGTGGCCAAAAACAAGTTGTATTGGGAAAAGGAGAAAAAGAGAGAGAGAGGAGGAAAGAAAAGAGAAAAAGAAAAAAGAAAAAAGGAAGAAAAAAAGGAAAAAAGAAGAAAAAGAGAAAGAAAAAGAAAGAAAGTTGAAAAAAAAAGGTGGGGGAAGCAATCAGAAATCAAAAAGAAAAAAAATAACACGGGGGAATCTTCTGATTCTGTATACTTTAAGTCCCTTGACTTTCCCTGGAACTGTCCGTCTAGCTGGTCTCCTGGGCAAGGGGCCGTTGTGCTGATTTTCAGGTGTTAGCACTTGGGGGAGCTGCTCTGCCCCCTGCCTGGTGTAGGGCTCAGTGGGGGTTGTTTACCCCGTGAGGCCCCTCGAGGAACAACCCCAGTGGCTGGGGCAGCTCTGGAAACCTGGATTCAGCCCCCGCAGTAACTATGGAGCTCTCCGTCTGCAGGGTCTGGAGGCTCCGGGCCAGGCCGCTGATCTGCTCAGCTGGGGCAGGAGTGTCCTCGCTGTCCTGGGCCCTCCGGCCTCTGCCTGTCCTGGGGGGAGGCCGGATCCCGGGCTGTGTCCCGGCGCCCTGTGCTCCCGGTCTGCGCTGTTGGATTCGCGCTCCCGCCCTGCAGCCCCCTCTGTGGAGCCTCTTCCTCTGCCCGAGCCCCTCAGAGCTGCTCCGGGTCCCGCCGTGTGCGCTGCAGCCCTTAGGGAGCTCGGCGCACTCTCTTGGGGCGCGCCGCAGGTGTCTGTTAGTGTCCCAGGGAGACTGAGGGCATCCCCGCCCTCCTGGGGGTCTTGCTCTAACTCCCTGCGAGCCCCTTTCCACCCGGGAAGGTTGATGCAGCTCCTACTTCTCCGGGACCGGGCTCTCCTGTCCTGAGGACACTCGCCCCGGCCTTAGCCCGGCTCCTCGCGGGGCCCCTCCCCCTGGATGCCTTTTGTTTCTTTATTTCTTTTTCCCCATCTTCCTACCTTGATAGAACCACAAACTCTTCTCACTGTAGCGTTTCAGCTGTTCTCTTTAAATCTCAGGCCGAATTCGTAGGTTTTCAGGATGATTTGAAGGTTATCTAGGTAATTTGGTGGGGACAGGTGATTTGGGGACCCTACTCTTACGCCATCTTGCCCCTCCTCTCCTCTTCTTTTGTTTACATATGAAACTAAGTCATTTTAAAATATTGACATTTTTCCATGCTTATTAATCTATAATATGGTATAGCCATATTGAGATATGAAAGTTAGAATCATAGTCCTAAATTTTAAGGTAACATATCTGAGTACAAAATTATTGGACAAAGATTATGAGCAGTTTCATAGTGAAAATGTCCTTTACCTCTTGATTTAACGGGGGAACATTTATTCATCTGTTTTAGAGAACATTCCCTACATCTCTCTGAGATATTTACATAAAATATATAAAAACTTGAGGCTTATTTAAAATGATAATACCTTGTTGTCCTGAAAATAATTGCCTTCAGAGCACCTGGGTGGCTCAGTCCATTGGCTAACAACTCTTGGTTTTGGCTCAGGTCATGATCTTGGGGTAGTGAGATCCAATCCCACAACAGCTCTTCTTACAGCACAGAGTCTGCTAGAGATTCTCTCCTTTTCTTTCTCCTTCTGCTCCTCCCCCAGCTTGTGCATATACACATGCACATTGCTCTCACACTATCATTCTCTCTCTCTCAAATAAATAAATAAAAACTTTTATTTTTTAAATTTATTTTTAAAGATATTTATTTATTCATGAGAGACACACAGAGAGAGGCAGGGGCAGCGGGAGAAGCAGGCTTCCTACAGGGAGCCGGATAGGGGACATGATCCCAGGACCTCAGGGTCAAAATATGAGCTAAAGACAGCTAATGACTGAGCCACCCAGGTGCCCCAAATAAAGATAATTGCCTTCAATAGCTATGATAACTGTAAAATTTCATTTTAATTCTCTTCTCTCTGGGAGTTTACTTATAGCATAATCCTTTCCTCTTCTAATCATTTTGTTGAAAATTAATGTATTAAGAAAATCTCTTTATAATGTCTGAGCAAAGAGTTTTGATATGGAGCTATATTTTAAATCTAAAGCTTACCACAATTTTCTACAACTATTTTATCTTGTTTTATCTACTAATATTGTATTTAATTTCATGCAGGCTTGTATCATTCTTGTTAATTCTCTCTCTTGCACATGGTCTATATGCAATGTTCTTGTAACTTCAATGTCTCCCTGCAAGTTTCAGTTGTCGCTGCTTTTCAGGCTTGTTTATCAGAGGTGAATGGGAAATCAATCAGTTTAGATGCTAACATTTGATTTTTCTCAGCTTTTTGCTTAGCAGCCTGTCACCCTGTGTTTCCAAGGGAAGAGCTAGCACAGTAACTAGAACATAAGCCCTGTATTTGATTCTTCATGATTCCTATAAACTAAAATGCATGACCACCAAGTACATCAGCTATGCGAGCTAGTGAGTGAGTTAACACATTCTATCATGTCATCTCACCTTTAAATCTCCTCTGCTTACAAGACAAAGATTTCTTTTTTCTTTTTATAAAGATCTTTTTTATTCATGAGAGACACACGGAGACAGAAAGGCAGAGACACAGGCAGCGGGAGAAGCAGGCTCCACGCAAGCAGGTGCCTGACATGGGACTCGATCCCGGATCCTGGGATCACGCCCTGATCCAAGGGCAGATGCTCAACCGCTGAGCCACCCAGGCATCCCCAAGACAAGTATTTCTATAAAGTAGCCTGGCAATTATGAAGTTAGGGTTCTAAAGGCTGTTAGGTCTTTCAATCCAATCTGCGTTTTTTTATCTCTGTCCAAAAATACATTTTTTATTGAGGTATAATTTACACAACACAAAATTCACCATTTTAACCATTCCACTGTGTGCAATTCACTGGCTAGCCATACGTTCACATAGTTGTACAATCATCAGCATAATCTACTTTCATAACATTGTCATTACCCCAGAAAGAAACTCTATAGCTATTAAGCAATGACTCCGTGTCACTCCCTTCCTCCAGTTCCTGGCAACCATTGACGTGCTCCCTGTCTCTAGAATTTGCCTATTCTAGACATTTCATATAAATTGAATTATACAGTATGTGTTGCCTTTTGTGACTAGCTTCTTTCAGTTAGCATAATGTATTAAAGGTTTACACATGGTGTTGAATCTATTAGTACTTTATTCTTTTCTATGGATGAATAATATTCCATTGCATAGATATACCACATTTGTTTATCCACTAATCAGCTGATGGACATTTAGTTTGTTTCATTTTGAGGCTGCTATGAACAATGCTGTTATGAACATTCATGTATAAATTTTTGTTTGAATCATAGAATATTTAGATGTGCTTTTTAATATTTAAAATAGCTTGTGATGATATTAAAAGGGCATAAAAAATTGGAGGAATGATCATATAGATTATTTTCTGAGCCAGCAATATCACATTAGCAGTAGAAATATAAATTAATCATATTTTATTTGAAATGCATTTGTATGTCTAATACCTGGAAATACTAATACTATACACAAATATATATATATATGCATATATATAATGCTTTCTGAACCATTTCATAATAATTTAAACATAAATTAAACATTGTGCCTCATTATCTATCTCAGAGCCTATTTCCTAATAAGATCATTATGTTATATAACCAAAATATATTGATCAAAATCAGAAAGTCTGACATTGATATATTATCTAATCCATAGTACATATTAAAATTTTATAATTTTTTTCAAGTGATGTCTCTTATACCATTGTATTCCCTCTAGATCCAGCATAATGCAGGATTATATATTGCATTTAGTTCTCTCATTTCTATTTAGCTCTGTTAATCTAGAACAGCTCCTCAGCCTATATTTCACTTTATTGTCCTCATGTTTTCAAAGAAGACATGTTACTCAAGCTCATCTGATTTTTCTTCAAGGTTAAACTGGTATTTGGGGGGCAGCCCCGGTGGTCCAGCGGTTTAGCGCAGACTTCAGCCCGAGGTGTGATCTTGGAGACCTGGGATCGAGTCCCACATCAGGCTCCCTGCATGGAGTCCGCATCTCCCTCTGCCTGTGTCTCTGACTCTTTCTCTCTATGTGAATGTCATGAATAAATAAATGAAATCTTAAAAAAGATTTTAGGGTATTTGGGTGGCTTTTTTTTTTTTTGGCAAGAATAAAACAGAAGTGATGATATAGATCCTTCTTGGTCCACATTTTCAAGAGCCATATAATGCTGATTTTCCCAGGGGTGGCGATAATTGAACACCTGGCTAAGGTGGCCTTCCAAACCTTGCTAGACTGCAAAGTTACTATTTTCTTCATGTAATACTAAGAAGTTTCTTAGGAGATATTTTGAGATGGTGTAAATATCCTGTTACTTATGAAACTTTCACCACATCTTCTTTATCCATTCATCTGTCGATGAACACCAGGGCTCTTTCCACATTTCCACCTATTGTGGCTATTGTGGCTGCTAAAACATTGGGGTGCAGGTGTCCTGGTGTTTCACTGCATCTGTAGCAGTGCAATAGCTGGGTCATAGGACAGTTCTATTTTTAACTCTTTGAGGAACCTCCACACAGTTTTGCAGAGTAGCTGCAACAGTCCACATTCCCACCAACAGGGCAAGAGGGTTCCCCTTTCTCCACATCCTCTCCAAAATTTGTTATTTCCTGTCTTGTTAATTGTCGCCATTCTCACTGGTGTGAGGTGGTATCTCATTGCAGTTTTGATTTGTATTTCCCTGATGGAAAGTGACACGGAGCATTTTCTCATGTGCTTGTGGCCATGTCTATGTCTTCCTCTGTGAAATTTCTGTTCATGTATTTTGCCCATTTCATGATTGAATTGTTTATTTATTTGCTTTTGAGTTTAATAAGTTCTTTATAGATTGTGGATACTAGCTCTTTATTCAATAGGTCATTTGCAAATGTCTTCTCCCATTCTGTAGGTTGTCTTTTAGTTTTGTTGACTGTTTTTTTGCTGTGCAGAAGCTTTTTATTTCGTTGAGGTCCCAATACTTCTATTATTTATTATTTATTATTAAATACCCTAAAATTTTTTTAAGATTTCATTTATTTATTCATAACATTCACATAGAGAAAAAGAAGCAAAAATCTTATAATTTTTGCTTTGTTTTCCTTGCCTTCATGGATGTATCTTGGAAGTTGCTGTGGCCAAGTAAAAACAGGGTGTTGCCTGTGTTCTCCTCTAGGATTCTAATGATTCTTTTCTCACATTTAGATCTTTCATCCATTTTGAGTTTATATCTGGTGTAAGAGAATGGTCCAGTTTAATTCTTCTGCATGAGGCTGTCCAATTTTCCCAGCACCATTTATTGAAGAGACTGTTCTTTTTCCAATGGATTAGCCTTCCCTGCCTTGTCGAATATTAGTTGACCATAGAGTAGAGGGTCCATTTCTGGATTCTCTATTCTGTTTCATTGATCTATGTGTCTGTTTTTGTGCCAGTACCACACTGTCTTGATGAGCACAGCTTTGTAGTACAACCTGAAATCTGGCGTTGTGATGCCCCAGGCTCTGGTTTCTTTTTCAATATTCCCCTGGCTTTCAGGGTCTTTTCTGATTCCACGCAAATCTTAAGATGATTTGTTCCAACTCTCTGAAGAAAGTCCATGGCATTTTGATAGGGATTGCATTAAACGTGTAAATTGCCCTGCGTAACATTGATATTTTCACTATATTAATTCTTCCAATCCATGAGCATGGAATATTTTTCCATATCTTTGTGTCTTCCTCAATTTCTTTTAGAAGTGTTCTGTAGTTTTTAGAGTATAGATCCTTTACCTCTTTGGTTAGGCTTATCCCTAGGGATTTTATGCTTTTGGGTGCAATTGTAAATGAGATGGACTCCTTAATTTCTCTTTCTTCAGTCTCACTGTTAGTGTACAGAAATGCCACTGACTTCTGGGAATTGATTTTGTATCCTGCCACACTGCCAAATTGCTGTATGAGTTCTAGCAATCTTGGGGTGGAGGCCTTTGGGTTTTCTATGTACAGAATCATGTCATCTACGAAGAGGGAGAGTTTGGCTTCTTCTTTGCTGATTTGAATGCCTTCTATTTCTTTTCGTTGCCTGATTGCTGAGGCGAGCACTTATAGGAATATGTTGAATAGCAATGGTGAGAGTGGACATCCCTGTCGTGTTCCTGATCTGAGGGGAAAGGCTCTCAGTGTTTCCCCATTGAGAATGATATTTGCTGTGGGCTTTTCACAGATGGTTTGTAAGATGTTGAGGAATGTTCCCTGTATCTCTTCATTCTGAGGAGTTTTGATCAGGAATGGATGCTGCAATACCAGGTCGATGCGCGGAGTGGACGGAGCAAGCTCCTCCTCCGCTCACCCAGAGCCTCTGCTCTACCTGGACACCTGTGGGGCTGGGGTGGCTCCAAAACCCCAAGTGGGAGAGAAGCCTCTGGTCTCTGGTGAAGTAAGAGACTTCTGAGGGGCGCCTGGGGAGCTTAGTTGGTTGGGCATCCAACTCTTAATTTTGGTTCTGGCCATGATCTCAGGGTGGTGATATCAAGCCCTGCATCAGGCTCCACACTCAGCAGGGAGTCTGCTTCTCTCTCTCAAATAAATAAATAAATAAATAAATAAATAAATAAATAAATAAATAAATAAATAAAAAGGAATGGATGCTGTATTTTGTCAAATGCTTTCTCTGCATCTATTGAGAGGATCATATGATTTTCCTTTTTTCTCTTGTTGATGGGATCTATCATGTTGATTGCCTTATTAGTGTTGAACCAGCCTTGCATCCCGGGGATAAATCCCACTTGGTCATGGTGAATAATCTTCTTAGTGTACTGTTGGCTCCAGTTGGCTAGAATCTTGCTGAGAATTTTTGCATCTGTTTTCCTCAGGGATATTGGTCTAGAATTCTCCTTTTTGGTGGGGTCTTTGTCTGTTTTCCAAATGTGATGCTGGCCTCATAAAACAAGTTTGGAAGTATTCTGTCCTTTTCTATCTTTCAGAACAGCTTTAGTAGAATAGGTACGGTTTCTTCTTAAAACGTTTGATACAATTCCCCTGGGAGCCATCTGGCCCCAGACTTTAGTGTCCTGGGAGGTTTTTGATTACTGTTTCAATATCCTCCGTGGTTATTGGCCTATTCAGGTTTTCTATTTCTTCCTGTTCCGGTATTGGTAATTTGGGATTCCCAAGAAATTCATCTGTTTCTTCTGGGTTGCCTAATTTGCTGGTATATGGATGCTCCAATACGTTTTTATCTTTTTAAAATTTTTTTATTTTATAAATTTATTTTTTATTGGTGTTCAATTTGCCAACATATAGAATAATACCCAGTGCTCATCCCATCAAGAGCCCCCTTCAGTGCCTATCAGCCAGTCGCCCCCCACCCCCCACCCACCTCCTTTTCCACCACCCCTAGTTTGTTTCCCAGAGTTAGGAGCCTCTCATGTTCTGTCTCCCTTTCTGATATTTCCCACTCATCTTTTCTCCTTTCCCCTTTATTCCCTTTCACTATCCTTTATATTCCCCAAATAAATGAGACCATACAATGTTTGTCCTTCTCCGATTGACTTACTTCACTCAGCATAATACCCTCCAGTTCCATCCATGTTGAAGCAAATGGTGGGTATTTGTCGTTTCTAATGGCTGAGTAATATTCCATTGTATACATACACCACATCTTCTTTATCCATTCATCTTTCGATGGACACCGACATGCTCCTTCCAGTTTGGCTATTGTGGACATTGCTGCTAGAAACATCGGAGTGCAGGTGTCCCAGCATTTCATTGCATCTGTATCTCTGGGGTAAATCCCCAGCAGTGCAATTGCTAGGTCGTAGGGCAGATCTATTTTTAACTCTTTGAGGAACCTCCACAGTTTTCCAGAGTGGCTGCACCAGTTCACATTCCCACCAACAGTGTAAGAGGGTTCCCCTTTCTCCACATTTGTGGTTTCCAGCCTTGTTAGTTTTCCCCATTCTCACTGGTGGGAAGTGGTATCTCATTGTGGTTTTGATTTGTATTTCCTTGATGGTAAGTGATGCGGAGCTTTCGTCATGTGCTGTTGGCCATGTCTATGTCTTCCTCTGTGAGATTTATGTTCATGTCTTTTGCCCATTTCATGATTGGATTGTTTCTTTGCTGTTGAGTTTCATAATTTCTTTATAGATCTTGGATACTAGTCCTTTATCTGATACATCATTTGCAAATATCTTCTCCCATTCTGTAGGTTGTCTTTTAGTTTTGTCGACTGTTTCTTTTGCTGTGCAAAAGCTTCTTATCTTGATGAAGTCCCAATAGTTCATTTTTGCTTTTGTTTCTCTTTCCTTCATGGATGTATCTTGTAAGAAGTTACTGTGGCCAAGTTCAACAGGGTGTTGCCTTTGTTCTCCTCTAGGATTTTTGATGGAATCTTGTCTCACATTAAGATCTTTCATCCATTTTGAGTTTGTATTTGTGTATGGTGTAAGACAATGGTCCAGGAACCACTTTTATTCAAAAACAATAATAGGAAAGTAATTTTATGGTCATAAATAAAGCATAAAGTGCCAGTAAACTTTTGAAAAAATTGTTGTATAGCATTAGCAATCAGTAAAATGTGAATTAAAGTGAACAAAGAAACAAAATATTATTTGGATCATCATATTGTCAAAGACTTAATACATTAACAATGCATCTTGTGCTATTAATGAGTATTCCAATATCCAAGGATACTGTCCCAATTCCTAGATGCCCTAGTTAACTTCAGTTTTGTTTTATATTTCTATTTTATTTACATTTTACATTCATTAGTGACTTTGAAATAGGGTCACTAAGGACCCTTTTTTTGTAACTTAGTTGATCTTGCCTATTTAACAGGTTGGCTGTTAAACAGCTGGTAAAGCATCCTCAATCATATCTTGGTAAAACTTTTTGGAAATCCCCTCATGCTAAAATTGTTTGGTAGATCATCAGCTTTTCAAAATCAAAAGGAATTTTTGGTTTTCCTTTGCCTGTTTATTAGTCTTTCCTTCTATATAGCTAATCAGATTATGCGGAAATACTTCGTTTTTAAATTCAGACAGATATTCTAATTCATGATAAATGTTAGATGAAGGGATATAAGAATTAATATAGCTTGTGTTTGCATTTCTACTGCTACCTTTGTGTGAAAATTAAGTCAGAATGCATGACTATATTATATCCATGTCACTATCGATAATCTTATTTAAGTGTGAGTTCCACTAAGGATCTGTATGGATAAAAAAACACTGGATCCCAAATGAGAGAACAAAGTGTAAGTATATTCATATTTCTCAAATCAATTTTTTGTTATGAAATTTGAAAAAATGATTAAAATATTTCCTGTCACTTTCCTAAGTGCATGCATCTAAACATCTATCTATCTATCTATCTATCTATCTATCTATCTATCTATCATCTATTATTTATCATCTATCATCTATCTATCTACATTTATATGTAAACACACATTTGTATGTGTTGTGTGTATTTTTTAACGTAGGTAGTTCATAAGGATATGAGAAATTAATTTCATTTCTAAAATGTCATTTCTTTTTCTTTTTTTTTTTTTTTTGTGGGAGGAAAGGTAATCTATTTTTTATTGGTGTTCAATTTACTAACATACAGAATAACACCCAGTGCCCGTCACCCATTCACTCCCACCCCCCGCCCTCCTCCCCTTCTACCACCCCTAGTTCGTTTCCCAGAGTTAGCAGTCTTTACGTTCTGTCTCCCTTTCTGATATTTCCCACACATTTCTTCTCCCTTCCCTTATTTTTCAAGAATATTAATCACGGAAGCAACTGAAGAAGTTTCTAAGCTTGCTTTATGAATTGATTACATATGTTAGCAACAAAATGGTTAGATTTGATAGATAGATGATGCAATATTTATTGCCCTAGCTGCCAACATATGCACGTACACACACTCATTCACATACACAATCTCAGTTGTACAATTACATCTTTTCAACTTAAAACTTGGTTAACATTTCATCCAAGAAAATCTTTTTCTTAAAGAAATACTTTTTACTGTCTAGGCATAGTAAACAAAAATTAGTAAGTTACATCTGCAATATAATTAGTTTGTCAGGATGTTTCTGAGGCATGTTTCTGAAGTAAGTAACTAGAAGGACAGAGGGTGGTTTTGCATAGGGATAATATCCAGGATCAGCAAGGACTTTTGCTAGAGATTACAATAGGGAATGAAGGGAAGATGACTATAAGAAAGAAAGGAAGGTGAGCCCTGGGTAACAATGCTGTGTTTCATATGTGAGCTACTGCAGATATTTCAAGTGTGCATCTGCAGGACATTTAGACAGTTTTTTGCCCATGAGCATATTTCAATGTTTGCCCTCTCTAATAGTGTCTAGAAATTCAGAATGCTACTTTTTGTTGTATAGGTCCTATCTGAGACTATTCTGTCAAATAAGGAACCCAGGAGGAAGCTTTGGTTGAAACTAGCCATCTAATAGCACACCTTCCAATAGAAATGCTAATTCCAGTCTACCTGGACTACAGTCTAAGAAGTTTGCCCTATACTGTCAGTAAAATCGAAGAATGTCTCCACATAACTAAGGGACTTTCTAGTAACAGGTTCAGGTAAATACAACACAATAGAAAATTATCACAAGCTCATAATCTAGAACCTTTTAAAGACTTCATTATCTTATATTTTTTATGATATCTATTTTTTTATGTAGCCTATATTAGAATTTAAATGAAAAGTCCTATGGAGCTGTGACCAGTTGAGCTGACTAAATGCCCAGTCTAAGAGACTATATTCTAATACTCAAAAATTAAGGCACTGAAAGATCAAGGGAAGATGATACTAATTCTTATATTGACCTTTAACACTAGTATAGTATATTCTATAGGAACCATAGGAATTAAAGGAGTTCCATTAAGTAGAATTTTGAAATAGAAGTAAAGAATATATTCTGGTCTTTGTAAATATCTATGTGTTTATTAATATACTGAGAAGCCACTATGTTACAGGAAATGTGATAAGATCTGGGTCTACTACTGAAAATAAGATTGGCCCTGATCCCAAGGTTATCACAGTCTAAGCGGGTGACACATAGAAAATAAGCAATCTCTACACCAAATTGCTCTGATGTAAGGATGATGGATATACGAACACAGTGGAGTTGTAACTAGCCTAGTCTGCAGGAATTGAGATGGTATCTCAGAACTTATTCTGGATGCAATGAGGAAAATGTAATAAAATGATCAAAACAAGAGACAGGAAGTCCAGTTAAAATATGAAGGTTTCGGGGATCCCTAGGTGGCTCAGTAGTTAAGCACCTGCCTTCGGCCCAGGGCGTGATTTTGGAGTCCCGGGATCGAATCCCACATCAGGCTCCCTGCATGGAGCCTGCTCCTCCCTCTGCCTATATCTCTGCCTCTGTCTCTCATGAATAAATAAAATCTTAAAAAAAAGAATATGAAGGTTTCATATTGAGTATGAGATCAAAGTGATCTGAAGTAGGGTAGAAGAAGATGGAATGGAAAAGATAGACCTTTTAATAACATATTAGAGATGTATTTTTTCAGACAAACTAGATTTTATTTTTTATATATATTTTTAATTGGTGCTCAATTTGCCAACATATAGAATAACACCCAGTGCTCTTGCCATCAAGTGCCCCCCCTCAGTGCCCGTCAGCCAGTCACCCTACCCCCCACCCACCTCCCTTTCTACCACCCCTAGTTCGTTTCCCAGAGTTAGGAGTCTAGTCTAAATAGATTGGTCTTTTCCAGATGTGGTAAGCTGGGTGGAAGGGGGCCTTCTAAAACAAGAGTAATGATAATGAAATAAGCAAGAGTAATAATAGTAGATTAGTGGATAAAGATGCCAGATTTCAGTAGCCTGAGTAATGAATGAAGGGGTAGAGAAGTGAAGAAATGAAAAATATATATATTGACTAGGAGAATTCATCTAAATGGCATGGCCTTGAAATTCAGTTACTGGACGTTAACGTGAGCTTTGCTAAAGAATACAACTTGTGCCAAGTATTGCCTCATATTGTAATAGAATGAATGTATGTAAAGGGGGTTTGGTGGATCACAGAGAAGTGCAGAAATAAGGAACTATTTATAGAATACTATAAAGTGTCATATGAAATCAGATTAGGATTCACCTTACTTTTTTAAGTTGTTAAATTTTGCAACAGTTTATTATAGAAAAATGAATAAACTTTAAGGACACAGTTCTATATATAGAAGGAACATGAACTGTATCATCTAAGCCATATCTCTACTTAGACCAGGCCTGTACCCACATAATCCTCCCTGAAGAGAGAGAGACTATCCTGATTTCTAACTCGATTAATTTTGCTTAACTTTGAAATTTGTGTAAATGAAATTGTATTCTACACATTCTTTTGTGTGTTGCTTCTTCACTCAAAATTATGTTTGGGAGAACTTTTTATACTATTGAATGTAACAATATTATTTTTATCTTCATTGTTATGTGCTTCCATTTTATGAATATATCACAATTTAAAAACTGATTCTATCACTGATGGGCATTTTGGTTATTGGGTTATTGGGAATGATGAGGCTAAACTCTCTTAAACATGCATTTTGTGTACATATGTACACATTTTGATTGGGTAAAGACCTAGGATTATAATTTCCTGCATCATATATATCTGGACATCAGTTTAAAAAATATATTCAAAAAGTTTTCATAGTGTTTATAGGAATGTACACCCTAATATTCAAGAAACTTGATATGGCCCATCTATTTAATATTCATTATTCTCATGATTGTGCAGTAGTTGTGAATTTAATTTTCTTTTCCCTAAATACTAGAAAGTTCACATTTCATATGTTCACCGGCCTTTAGATATGCTCTTTAGTGAAGAAATTAGCCTAATTGTTATTAGATTAGATTTTTCTTTTCTTATTGAGTTGTAGCAAATTTTATAAATTTTGACTATAGCCCTTGACAATTATTGCAAATATCTTCTCACACTCCATGATTTGTCTTGTTTAAATCATTTTTAAGGTGCTTAGGTGGCTCAGTCAGTTAAGCATCTGACTCTTGATCTCAGTTCAGATCTTGATCTCAGGGTGGTGAGATCAAGCCCCATGTTGGGTCTCCATGCTGGATATGCAGCCTACTTTAAAAATCATTTTTATTAAAGTATAACTGACACACAATAAAGTGCACTTACTTTTTAAAAATGCACTTATTTTAAGTGTAGCATTCCACCAAGTCTTGACAAATGTACATCTTTACAACTACTAATGCAATCAAGATATATAAATTTCTATCACTTCTAAATGTTTGACTGTGTTCTTTCCCAGTTAATCCTTCATAATAGATTTGGTTTGTCTTTTCTAATTAAACTAAATCTTATAGTATTTTCCCTTTAATACATATATATTTTTTCCTCTGGCATACTACTTTGAGATTTATCCACATTATCACACACATGAAGTCTTTATTCTTTTACTGCTATGTAGCCCTCCATGTATAAATATGCCACTTTTTGAATTATTTCTCACAGGGATCCCTGGGTGGCTCAGTGGTTTAGCTCCTGCCTTTGGTCCAGGGCGTGATCCTAGGGTCCTGGGATCGAGTCTTGCATCAGGTACCCTGCATGGAGCCTGCTTCTCCCCCTGCCTGTGTCTCTCATGAATAAATAAAATCTTTAAAAGATAAAGTACTTCTCAATGATTACTTATATTACATTCCTCTTTTTATTATTATGAATAAAATTGCAATTATCAAGTCTTTCTAAGGATATTTTTTTTCCTCTTAGGTAAATTCTTAGGGATGGATTTGCCATGTTACATAATGGATACATTTCTAAGTTTTTAAGAAATTGCAAAACTATATTCCACACTGGTTTTACTACTTTCTATTTCCACCAGTGATAAGAAAATTTCAACTGCTTCCTGTTTTTCCCACCCTTGCTATTGTTAATACGTTTCATTTTTATTATTGGAACAAATGTTTAGTAATGTCTTATTATCATTTAATTTTTATTTCCTTAATCACTAATGATGTGGAGCTTCTTTTCATGTGCACATTTGATATTCATGCCTCTTCCTATGTGCAGTATATGTTCAAATCTTTGACTAGTTTCATTGGGCTGTTTTCTTTTTATTGGTAAACTGTGTATTTGAGTACATGTGTACACTCTTACATACATGTTCCTTTGTATCCATCATATTATATACACAGCATAGGTTAAGTAAGATGTATTTCATATATATAAAATGAAATATGTCCATAATATATATGTGCATATATACGCTGTGTAGACATATATCTGTACACTAAATACATGACCTTTGTAAATACATGTTTTATAAATATCTTCTCCTAGTATTAGGCCTTTCTTTTCATTTTTTTAAACAGCTCTTTTTTTAAAGATTATTTATTTGTGTAATCTCTACACTCCGTGTGGACTTGAACTCAACCCTAAAATCAAATGTCTCATAGTTCTTCTGACTGAGTCAGACTGGCACCTCCTTTTCACTTTTTTAAAAAATATTTCATTTATTTATTCATGAGAGACGCAGAGAGGCAGAGACATAGGCAGAGGGAGAAGCAGGCTCCAAGCAGGAAGCCCGACATGGGACTCGATCCCAGGTCTCCAGGATCAGGCCTTGGACTGAAGGCAGCGCTAAACCGCTGAGCCACCAAGGCTGCCCTCCTTTTCAATTTTAACAGTATTTTTGAAAAGCAGTTTTTTATTAGGTCTATGCTCTATTTTATTTTCCATTTGTGTTCATTTTTATCCATATGTATGTATTATTGTAGCAGCACCATTTGTGATAAGACATTATTTTTCCTTCAATTTGCCTGATTTTATTCTATTTCAGTACACATTGTTATATCCCAATAAGTTATGTGTTTAAACATATCTCCATGTCAGTTTTTTACACTTTCCATTGTATTGCTATACTATTATAATTTGTTCAATTTATGCACAAGTATTTAATGTTTAAATGAAGCTGTAATTTTTTTTGTAATTTTTAAAAAATTTTCAAGTTCAAATGCTCATGGTTATACACAAATAAAATTTTTTATATATATTGACACTCTATCTCATGCTTTTGTTAAACTCACTTATTTATTCAAAGTTTATCTTGTAGATCATTCAGGATTCCTTATCCCCCCAATCCTGCTATCAAAAGAAGATGATTAAACTCCTATATTGCTAATGAAAATGTCATTATTTTTTCTCACCTTATTTTACTGGCTAGGAATTCCAGCACATGGTTAAACATGAACTATAAGTACCCATCTTTGCATAGTTCATAATTTTAGAGGAAAGCTTTCAGGCTTTTCCCCTCATATTTTATATTAGCAGAAGTTTTGGTTTGTTTGTTCTTTTATATAGCTAAGTATCCTTTATCACATGGAGACAGTTTTCTCTGCTTCTACTTTACTGAGAAAAAATTTTAAGCATAAAGAAGTGTTGAATTTTGGCAAATATTTTTTCCTGAAACTATTCAGAAGAAACATGGATTCTCCCTTTTTCTGTTATTGTGGAGAATAAGTTGATTTCAAATATTGAACCAACATTGAATTCCTGGGGTAAATGTTGCCTTCTCCTAATGTGTTATGCTTATATTGCTATTGAGCATAATGAGTTTGATTGGCTATTGTTTCTTTGAAATTTTCTATCTATGTTTATAGAAGATATAGTTCAATAGTTTTTCTTTTTTATAGTATCCTTGGTTTTGATATCAAGGTTACACTCACCATATAAAAGGAGAGGGAGAGGGTGCTTAATATCGCCTGTTTTCTGAGGAAATTTATATATTGATTTGTTTTGTCATATAGTCTTAATGATGGTTTCTTAAAAATAAGTCTTAATACCCAAGAGTGAAAACCCCCATCATTCTTTATGTTCTTCAGATGTGATCTCCTATTTCGGCCCTTGCATTCTATCTAAATCTTACAGGTGTCTTTTAAATCCTCAAAAAATAAGGTTGGATATATTCCCTACTCTTATTTTCTCAAAGACATTAGATAGAATTCATAATATTTCATGTTTAAATCTCTAGTCCTAGAAGTTTTACTTTAGAATGTTTTTAACTACAAATTCTATTTCTTTACTAGTTGTAGGATTGTTTCAGGTTATGTATTTCATTTTGGATGTGTTTTTATAGTTTGCTGACTTTGAAATATTCATCTGTTTCATTTAAGCTCTCTAAAATATTTGTGTTAATGGTTTGCAGTATCCTCTAATATCCTTTTAATATCTGAGATCTGGGATGATAGGTTTCATTTCTGATTTTTCTAGGAAGTGTGTTTTCCTCCTCTCACTGTTTTATTTTGTTGGTTTGCTTGTCAGTCTGGTTAGAAGTTCATCAATATTATTAATCTCTAAAGAACCAGCTTTTAGGGGAGCCTGGGTGGCTCAGCAGTTGAGCATCAGCCTTGGTCTTTAAAAACAAAACAAAAACAGCTTTTGGTTAGATTAATTTTCTCTATTGTATTTTTGTTTCTAATTTTGTTGATTTCTATTCTTATCTCTATCTTTGCTTCCGTCTCATTCTTTGGGTATTTTTTTTACTCTTTTTTCAGCTTTTTGTTATTGTTGTCAAGGATTTTATATTTGGTTTGAAACTTTTTCTTTTGTAATATAAACATTTAACATTATAATTTTTCCACTCGTTCCTAGGTTTAGCTTCATTCCACATATTTTTCATTTATTTCAATATGTTATTTTATTTCCTTTGAGTCTTAGTGGTTGACTCATAAATTATTTATAAGTAACCTGTTTAATTTGTAAATATTTTCTTTCCATTTTTCTTTAGTTATTGATTTTTAGTTTGATTTCTTTGTGGTCAGAGAATATCTTCTATATGATTCCAGTTTGTTTAAACTCATTAATATTTGTTTTATTTTACCTCTCTTGTTAGGATACCGATTTTGCAGTCTTACATGTATACTTCAAATAATGTGCATTCTCTTGATGGGATGAGCACTGGGTGTTATTCTATATCTTGGCAAATTGAACACCGATAAAAATAAATTTATAAAAGAAAATAATGTGCATTCTGCCATTATTAGGCAGAGTGTTCTATAAACATCAATTATATATAATTGACATATAGTTTTTCTATACTTTTGTGGATTTTCAGTCAACTAGTTCCATCGATTAGTAAATCTCCAGCTATGATTTACAATTTACCTATTATTTCTTCTTTTATTTATGCCAGTTTATTCCTCTTATATTTTGGTGTACTGTTAAATACATAAATAATTAAGATCTTTAGTTGTTATCGGTGAATTGGATAATTTAACGGTATTTTGTATGTTTGTTAACTTTCTTTGGTGGTAATATTAACATATTTACTCCAACATTCTCTTTATTGTGGTTCACATGGTAGTCATTTTTTAATTGTTTGACTTATCTATGTCATTATATTTGAAGTGAAGTGTTTAAATACTGCATCTAGGTGGGAGGTTTTTTCAAAACACATTCTTATAATCCCTGTCTTTTAATCAGTGTGGTATGTTTTGATCATTTATACAATGTAATTATTTATGTTTGAACATCTGTTAATCATTTTGTTACTCAATTTTTGTTTGTTCTCATTGTTCTTTCTTTTGTTTCTCATTTTCTGCTTCAAAATTAATAGGCCCAATGTTTCATTTTAATTTATATAATGTACGTTTGACTATACCATTTCTTAAAAGTTTGTGTGTGACATGATATACCCAAGAAACATTTCACAGACCAGTTATAATCAATATTTTACTACTGGAGGTAGAATGCAGAAAATGTATTACTATATAAGACCCTTCACTCTTCCCTTTTTTATTGTGGTTATCATTTATATTAAGTTTACAGACGTGAGTAGCTCCATCAGATAATGCTATAATTTTTGGTGTCATCAATTTTATGGAAGGATTTGTATAGAACTGGTGTTTTTGTTTGTCTTGACTGTTTAGTAGAAACCTACAATTAAGCCATCTGCACCTGGAGTTCTCTTTATGGGATGTCTTACTACATATTTGTTTACTTTAATAGATATAGGACTATATATATTAGATATTTCATCTTGAATTATGTTTGGTATATTGTATCCTTCAAAGGATTAGTTCATTTCATTTAAGTTGCCAAATCTACTCTGCAGACATTTTCAAAATATTTCATTTTTATCTTCTTAATATCTGTATAATCTCTAATGATGTTATCACGCTCATTCCTGATAAAGCTTATCTTTTCTTCAGGTCAGTCTCACAGCAGTTTTATCAGTGTTATTTATCTTTTCTAAGAATCAGCTCTCAATTCCTTTGATCTTCTCTCTTGCTTTATTGTGTTCTGTTTCATTGATTTTTGCCTTATTGTTTCCTTTCTTCTGTTTAAATACTTTCTCTTTGACTTTTTTTCATGTAGATTGCCTAAGACATCATAGGTAACAATGAGAAATCACACAGCAATAACATTCATCTTGTTGGGACTTACAGAGGACCCACAGCTGCAAGTTCTTCTTTTTTATCTTCTTATTTCTCAGCTACGTGCTGAGCATTACTGGAAATTTGACCATTATCATTCTTACATTTATGGATTCTCATCTTAAAACACCTATGTATTTTTTTTCTCCACAATTTCTCCATCTTAGAAATCTCATTCACAACAGTATGCATTCCCAGATTCTTGTACAGTATAACAACTGGAGACAAAACTATTACGTTATAATGCTTGTGCTTGCCAAATATTTTTTATTGGGCTTTTTGGGGTCACAGAATTTTTTCTCCTGGCAGCCATGTCCTATGACCGCTATGTGGCCATCTGCAAACCCCTTCATTACATGACCATCATGAATAACAAAGTCTGTACCATCCTTGTCCACTGTTGCTGGATTTCTGTGCTGCTGATCATCATCACACCCCTTGGTATGGGCCTCCAGCTGGAATTCTGTGACTCCAATGCCACTGATCATTTTGGCTGTGATGCATCTCCTCTTTTTAAGATTTCATGCTCGGATACATGGGTTATAGAACAGATGGTTATAATCTGTGCAGTACTGACATTCATTATTACACTGAAGGTGTCATTCTTTCCTATATATATATCATCAGGACAATTCTTTTTTTTTTTTTTTTTAATTTTTATTTATCCATGATAGTCACAGAGAGAGAAAGAGAGAGAGGCAGAGACATAGGCAGAGGGAGAAGCAGGCTCCATGCACTGGGAGCCCGACGTGGGATTCGATCCCGGGTCTCCAGGATCACGCCCTGGGCCAAAGGCAGGCGCCAAACCGCTGCGCCACCCAGGGATCCCCATCAGGACAATTCTAAGATTTTCTTCTGCTTCTCAAAGAAAAAAAGCTTTCTCCACCTGTTCTTCACACATGCTTGTTGTTTCCATTACATACGGCAGCTGTATTTTCATCTATATCAAGCCTTCTGCCAAAGAAGAGGTGAATATCAATAAAGGGGTATCCGTGCTCACTATATGTGTTGCTCCTTTGTTGAACCCTTTCATTTATACTTTGAGGAACAAGCAAGTGAAACGAGCTTTCAATGACACAATCAAAAAAATTGCATTTATCTTACACAAATAAGAGCACACTGAATTTAATTAGTTAATTAATGAATTAATTAACTTGATGGGGAGGCAGTGAGCATTGAAGGGGGCAGTAACAGAGGGAGAGAAAGAGCGAGAAGCAGACTCCCTGCTGTGTAAGAGTAAAAAAAAATTAAGATATGGGGGTAAAGTCTATCTACCACTGGCTTTAGTAAATAAAGTTTTATTGAAACATGTCCACTCTCACTCATCTGCCTATTGTCTATGGTGGCCTTTAATGGCAGAGTTGAGTAGCCTAACAGAGGCCTCATGGATCCAAATGCCAAAAATATTTACTGTCTAGCCTTTTACAGAAAGTTTGTCCACCTCTGGTATAGAATTTACTTTTCTATTTTAATGTTTTTGTAGCATTTGGAGAGAAACAAGAGAGACAGGTTGCTATACAGCTACATTGTCTTCATCTACCCAGACATCTCCAGAAAGTAACTTTTAAACCTGTTGGCCAGCCTGAGGAATTGAAGTAGTCCATCCCTCTACACTCTTCTCTTTTGTCTTTGAATGTACTTCAAAATAGACTTTGAAAGAATGAAAATTTGGGGAAGCTTGTATAGTCTGTACACTTAGATCTCACACTAACAACTCAAGTTAGAACCACATCAATGTTTTGTAACAAACAAGGAATTCACTTGTTTATATTTAATTTAATATACAAATAAAATTTAATAGGAATTTTGTTCAGCCCACCAATTCCTATAAATCTTGACTGTCACCTCAACTGCCCATGAAAAAATATTTACTCAAAATTACTAAGTTGTGTATGTTCAATTTAGAATCACCCACAGAAGTAGATTTCCTAGGGCTACTGAATTTGAAGTAAGGCCATCTGTGTGATTTGCTGATCATTTGGCTTAAGTATGTGCCATAAGTGTGAGGGTAAGTATCCAAATTCTTCATAGAGTTTGGAGAGTGCCTCTCAAGTGCTGTTTGGCTGAGTCATCCCAACTGTAGCTTGCCTTGTGACCATATAAAAGTAGTCTACCATTTTTAGCCAAAGCCATATTAACTGAAGAGACCATCCAAGATGACAATTATTTAGGCTATTTCTTCTTAAATACTACTGGAAAATTTGCTGTTTTTTTTTATCCTTATTTGATTTTTTGCTTATTTTTTATTTTTTATAATAAATTTATTTTTTATTGGTGTTCAATTTGCCAACATACAGAATAACACCCAGTGCTCATCCTGTCAAGTGCCCTCCTCAGTTCCTGTCACCCATTCACCCCCACCCCCCGCCCTCCTCCCCTTCCACCACCCCTAGTTCGATTCCCAGAATTAGGAGTCTTTCATGTTCTGTCTTCCTTTCTGATATTTCCCACACACTTCTTCTCCCTTCTCTTATATTCCCTTTCACTATTATTTATATTCCCCAAATGAATGAGAACATATAATGTTTGTCCTTCTCCGATTCACTTACTTCACTCAGCATAATACCCTCCAGTTCCATCCACGTTGAAGCAAATGGTGGGTATTTGTCGTTTCTAATTGCTGAGTAATATTCCATTGTATACATAAACCACATCTTCTTTATCCATTCATCTTTCAATGGACACCGAGGCTCCTTCCACAATTTGCTGTTTTTTTCAAAGAGAATGCATTTACTAATCCTTATGTTGCATCTTGTCTCATGTAAAAAAAAAATAGTTTTCTCGTCCTAGGTATTTAAAGTAGATATTGGAACTTTCCCTTTCAAAATTAAAATAAAAATTAAATATTATATACATCAAAGTCAGAAAATTGATTATTTCTTTTTTTAAAGATTTTATTTATTTATTCCTGTGAGACACAGAGAGAGAGGCAGACACAGGGAGAGGGAGAAGCAGGCTCCATGCAGGGAGCTGGATGCGGGACTTTATCCCAGATCTCGGGATCAGGACCTGAGCCAAAGGCAGATGCTCAACCGCAGAGCCATCCAGGCTTCCCAAATTAAGATTATTTAAAGCTGACATTTTATTTTCTCTCTTTGATAAAATATTAACATTTCTAATTTTATACTTTACAACTGAAAATAGATAATAGCACATATCTGTTATATACACTGGCCTTCTATTTATTGGTTTAAAGTAGCTGCTTTATGGTATGAACAGTAAAAGAGGAGTAACCAACAAATTTCTTTATAAAGACTACTTGGAAACTTCGTTATAAACATTCAGATAGAAAAAATATGAATTGACTGATTACATTTATTCCACATGGTTTGCTTTTGTCTTTTTTTTTAACAGGTAGGCATTCTGGAACTTTTGATTTCTGAGTAGTGGGGAACAACGATTAGATCTATTTAACAGAAAATTTGCATTGGCTGTAGGTAAATTCTTTTTCTCTGGTTTGGAAATTAATCTGATAAAAATAAAATTGATAAAAATGAGTTTGTATTCATTGAGAATATATAAAATTTTCTAAATTTTATATACTTTATTATATAACCTGAGAATATAAGAACCATATAGAACAAAAAGGAAAAATGGAAAAATCCATAATCATAGTGGGTGATTTTACACATTATCTCAGCATTGCATAGATCAAACTGACCAAAGCATCAATATAATAGAAATCTAAACAACTCATGTAACAAACCAGACCTAATCATCAGTATGAAATATTGTACAAAAAGCTCCTGAAAGCTGAACACTAATTTTAAGAGAAAAAAATGTTTATGAAATTGAAGTTTTGAGTAAGCAATCAATATGAAGATATGTTGAACATCTCACATGTATTCAGAAAATAAATAGTATACACATGAAAAGCATTTGTATAAAAAAGGAGCTCAAAATGAATATTAGAAAATATTTGTACTCCATGATATGAAAATATTATGTGCTAAAGTCTGTGTGATACAGATAAAGGTGTGCTTGGAAAGAAATATATAGTTTAAGTATTTTAAAAAGAAGAAACACTAAAATCAATGATCTAAGTATCCATTTCAAGAAGTAAGAAAAAGTACAAATTAAATCAAAAACTGTAGAAGAGAATATACAAAAGCAAAAAACTAAATATATAGAAATAGTTTTTCAATAAAGGAAATCACTATTTGTTTCAACGTGGATGGAACTGGAGAATATTATGCTGAATGAAGTAAGTCAGTCGGAGAAGGACAAACACTAAATGGTTTCATTCATATGGGGAATATAAAAAATAGTGAAAGGGATTAAAGGGGAAAGGAGAGAAAATGAGTGGGAAATATCAGAGAGGGAGATGGAACATGAGAGACTCCTAACTCTGGGAAACGAACAAGGGGTGGTGGAAAGGGAGGTGGGAGGGGGGATGGGGTGACTGGGTGACAGGCATTGGGGGGGCTCTTGATGGGATGAGCACTGGATGTTATACTATATGTTGGCAAATTGAACCCCAATAAAAAGATACAAAAAAAAAAAGGAAATCACCAATGCCAAGAATTTTTATTCTGTTGTTTTGCACTTGAGTGTTGTAGATTTGAATATTAGGTCTGATTGCTTTATAAGTCTTTTTTAAAATCCTTGTTGAATTTGAGCCTAGTTGCTCTATCCATTTTTGAAAATTAAGTCTCCGATTATTATTGCTCAACTGTCTATTCTTCATTAGCCAGTTTTGCTTTATGTATTTTGGGGCTCTGTTGTTAAGTAGTTGGATGCTTTAAATTTATTTTTTCCAATTTTTTACTTTCAATATGCTTATATTTTTGAATCTGTATGTATCTTCTATAGACAATATACTGTGGTTCCTTTTTTTCTCATTATTCCAGATTGAAAATCTCAGCTTTTCAATTGGATAGTTGGATCCATTTACATGTAATGTTATTATTGATATAGATGGATGTACCTCTCCCACTTTACTTTTTGCTCTCTAGATGTCTATTGTACTCCTTCCTCTTCTATTCCTACTTCAATGCCTCCTTTTGCATTAAGTGAATATTTCCAGTTTTATCATTTTAATTCTTTTAATGATGCTTCCACAATATTTTTGATGTATTTTTCTATTGTTATCTCTAGGGCTTACCATACACATTCTAACATCATCGTCTATGTCAGAATAATACTTAAATCTAGTGAGATAGAAACATTACTCCTATATAGTTTTATTCTCTCACATTGAAGTTTACTGTACTGATGAATATACAACTATGTATACAGTTTAAAACCATTGAACTGCATACTTTAAGTGGATGAGTTTAGAGCATATAAATTACATATCATCATATCATCAGTACTTATATATCCGGGATAAATATTTATATATGGAAATATATATAAATGTACTTTTAAATTATACACATACATATACCATACTGCCTAGTCTTTTAACCCAGATAAAACCTGCACATAAATATTCATGATGGCCTTATAATAGCCAAAAATTTGCAACAACTCAGATGTCACTTAAAAAGTAAGCGTTGATCACATTATTACACATCCATACGATTGAAGAATATTTAGCAGTATAAAGAAACAAGCTATTGATACAGATAACACCTTGGATAAATCTCCAGGGAATTATGCCAAGTCAAAAAGCCAATCCCAACAGTCATGTGCACTATTGATTTGTTTATGCCAAAATTAGAAAATGGAGAACAAATTAGTGAATTCCAGTGATGGAAAGACTAAGGGAAATGGAGGCTTGCCTGGCTAAAAATAAAGAGCAAAATGAGGGATATTGTGATCATGAAATTTTTCTGTACTTGTATTGTGTGGTTACCAAAGTCCTGGGTGTGAGATTGTGTCTTATAAGATGTGACCAGTGCAAGAAACTGGGTAAAGTATGCATGAGTTCTTTCTGTGTTATTTATTACATGTACATGTGAATCTATAATTATATCAAATAAAACTTAATCCTTACATTCAATTGCTTTAGAAAAGAAGCCAGGCACTTGCTTTGTTGTGATATCATTGTTGTGTTTATACATTTAATGCTATGGTTATACTTCTGTGTCTCTAAGGAAATGGTCTCACTACTACATGTATTTTTTTGTGTGTGTCAAAGTTCATTAGACAATTCATTACTGGCTATTTTTTTTAATTTATTTATTTACGATAATCACACTCAGAGAGAGAGAGAGAGAGAGAGAGGCAGAGACACAGGCAGAGAGAGAAGCAGGCTCCATGCACCGGGAGCCCGACGTGGGATTCGATCCCGGGTCTCCAGGATCGCGCCCTGGGCCAAAGGCAGGCGCCAAACCGCTGCGCCACCCAGGGATCCCTCATTACTGGCTTTTATACAGCAATCACAAAGGACCCTCTTGTTTATTTTTCCCTTGATTCTTATGCACCCATAGCATATATAATAGCAAATTAGCATATATAATCGAAGTCATTGATAGTTTAAAAATTAATAGTATATTAATTTTTTAATTTAATTTAATTTAATGCTAATAGCATATTAGCAAATATAATCGAAGTCATTGATAGTTTAAAAATTACAGGGCACCTTATCTCCATGGCTAGAAAAAAATCAAACCATCAAATCTTCCATAATCCATTTTTGGTATTCCTTTGCCTCTGTAAACTATTAAATAAATGTAAAGAAGTTATTTCCTAACTTTGAATTGGGAAACAATATCTAGTGATGGTCTCTGAATAAAACATTTTTAAGATCTTTGCATTCTCAGGGTTTTTGTGAATGTGGCTCTCTGAAAATACATAGTAACTAAATTTATATATCTCTATTAAAAATCTCCCATTTTAACCCTTACTTGCCCTAAGGCCTTAAGGATATTTTTGGTGAAATTGTCAACAGAAACTATAAATTATTATCAGAAAACTAAGTATGGCACTTTAAGCTTTTAAGTTTAAAGTTTTTCAGGAAGAAAAAAAATGATGAAATAATGAGGCTAGAGTAGCATCCATTGGGGGCATATTTTGTGCTTGTCCTTAAATCTTTGTGTAGAAAAAAGGAAGGTAGGTAATGATATGAGGGTAGATTTTGTAATGAACATTAAATTTCTTTGAAAGAAGTCCACATTGACATGTTTTGGGTGAAGTAAAATTGATTAGACTATTCAGTGGAAAATATTATTCCTGAGCATCTTCATTCTCTTACTTTGGTAGAAATGTCATTCTTTTGATTGAATTCTTGGAAGCTTGCTTCTCTTGCTTATTTCTTAGGATATAAATAAAAGGATTAACAACGGGTCACAGAATTCATGAGTACACATCATGATCCTTACTAACTTCAGTAAAGGAATGATATAAATGCAAGGAGAATTAGCGGAACAATATTTAGAAAGACTTGAAGAATAAATAATGGAAATGATTCAAGGCAGAAAAAAAAAGGCAGCATGACAAAATTGTGATCAAGAATATTCTTAAAGATATCAGAAAAAGGGTTCGTTTCCAAGATCTATAAAGAACTTATTAAACTCAACACCAAAGAAACAATCCAATCATGAAATGGGCAAAAGACCTGAACAGAAATCTCACAGAGGAAGACATAGACATGGCCAACAAGCACATGAGGAAATGCTCTGCGTCACGTGCCATCAGGGAAATACAAATCAAAAAAAGGTGAGATACCACCTCACACCAGTGAGAATGGGGAAAGTTAACAGGGCAGAAACCACAAATTTTGGAGAGGATGTGGAGAAAGGGAAACCTCCTGCACTATTGGTGGGAATGTGAACTGGTGCAGCCACTCTGGAAAACTGCGTGGAGGTTCCTCAAAGAGTTAAAAATAGACCTGCCCTACGACCCAGCCATTGCACTGCTGGGGATTTACCCCAAAGATACAGATGCCATGAAACGCCGGGACACCTGCACCCCGATGTTTCTAGCAGCAATGTCCACAATAGCCAAACTGTGGAAGGACCCTTGGTGTCCATTGAAAGATGAATGGATAAAGAAGATGTGGTCTATGTACACAATGGAATATTCCTCAGCCATTAGAAATGACAAATATCCACCATTTGCTTCGACATGGATGGAACTGCAGGGTATTATGCTGAGAGAAATAAGTCAATTGGAGAAGGACAAACATTATTTGGTCTCATTCGTTTAGGGAATATAAAAATCAGTGAAAGGGAATAAAGGGGAAAGGAGAAAAAACGAGTGGGAAATATCAGAAAGGGAGACAGAATATGAGAGACTCCTATCTCTGGGAAACGAACTAGGGGTGGTGGAAGGGGGATGGGGGTGACTGGCTTATGGGCACTGAGGGGGGCACTTGATGGGATGAGCACTGGGAGTTATTCTATATGTTGGCAAATTGAACACCAATAAGAAATAAATTTATAAAAAAGAATATTCTTAAAGATACTTTTTTAAACGAAAGGTGAACATAGTAAATGAGGGATCTGTAGTCCTAAGGTAGTCTCCAGTAATAATTCTGTCATAAAGATTCTGTAACATTTTAAATTTTTAAAGACTTACATATTTTAAAGAGAGAGCAAGCACATAGTGGGAGGGACAGAGGGAAAGGGCGAGAGAATCTCAAGTCGACTATGAGCAGGGAGCCCCACATGGACTGGACCCCAGGACCCTGAGATCATGACCTGAGCCAAAACCAAGGGTCCACTGTTTAACTCACTGCACCACCCAGGTGTCCTAATTTTATTTTAAAGCTCTTACTCTGGGGATCCCTGTGTGGTTCAGTGGTTTGGCGGCTGCCTTCAGCCCAGGGCGTGATCCTGGAGTCCTGGGATTGAATCCAACATCAGGCTTCCTTCATGGAGTCTGCTTCTCCTCTGTTTCTATCTCTGCTTCCCTCTCTCTCTCTTTTTCTCTCGGTGTCTCTCATGAATAAATAAATAAAATATATAACAAAAAATAAAGGTCTTAATCTGCTTAAAGAATTATATAATGTAGCAGAGGAATGAGGTGAGATATATTTAAAGAGGAAATAGATAGGCCACTGGGTGACTCAGTCAGTTAAGCATCTCCCTTTGGCTCAGGTCATACTCTAGCAAGTTCTAAGGTAGACCACTGTCTGGGTCTCCCTGCTAGCGAGAAGTCTGCTTATCCCTCTGTTTCTCCCCCAATTCATGTTCTCTCTGTCTCTCTTTCTGTTAAATAAATACATAAAATCTCAAATAAATATCAAAAATAATAAAAAATTTAAAAAACAAAGAGAAAAGTAGAAAATATTAAAAGTAGTTTTAAACTTTTCGGGGAAACTTTATTTTTTATTTATTTCTTTATTATAAATTTATATTTTATTGGTGTTCAATTTGCCAATATATAGAATAACACCCAGTGCTCATCCCATAAGTGCCCACCTCAGTGCCCATCACGCAGTCACCCCCACCACCCGCCCACCTCCCCTTCCACCACCCCTAGTTCCTTTCCCAGAGTTAGGTGCCTTTCATATTCTGTCTCCCTTTCTCATATTTCCCATTCATTTTTTCTCCTTTCCCCTTTATTCCCTTTCACTATTTTTATATTCCCCAAACGAATGAGACCATATAATGTTTGTCCTTCTCTGATTGACTTATTTCACTCAGCAAAATACCCTCCAGTTCCACCCACGTCGAAGCAAATGGTGGGTATTTGTCATTTCTCATGGCTGAGTAATATTCCACCGTATACATAGACCACAGCATCTTTATCCATTCATCTTTCGATGGACACCGAGGCTCCTTCCACAGTTTGGCTATTGTGGACATTGCTGCTAGAAACATCGGGGTGCAGGTGTCCCGAAGTCATTGCATCTGTATCTTTAAATCCCAGCAGTGCAATGGCTGGGTCATAGGGCAGGTCTATTTTAACTCTTTGAGGAACCTCCACACAGTTTTCCAGAGTGACTGCACCATTTCACATTCCCACCAACTGTAAGAGGGTTCCCTTTTCTCCGCATCCTCTCCAACATTTGTTGTTTCCTGCCTTGTTAATTTTCCCCATTCTCACTGGTGTGAGGTGGTATCTTATGGTGTTTTTTTCCCTGATGGCCAGAGATGCAGAGCATTTCCTCATGTGCTGGTTGGCCATGTCTATGTCTTCCTCTGTGAGATTTCTGTTCAGGTCTTTTGCCCATTTCATGATTGGATTGTTTGTTTCTTTGCTGTTGAGTTTAATAAGTTCTTTTTAGACCTTGGATACTGACCCTTTATCTGATACGTCATTTGCAAACATCTCTTCCCATTCTGTAGGTTGTCTTTTTTAGTTTTGTTGACTGCATCCTTTGCTGTGCAAAAGCTTCTTATCTTGATGAAGTCCCAATAGTTCATTTTTGCTTTTGTTTCTCTTGCCTTCATGGATGAATCTTGCAAGAAGTACCTGTGGCCGAGTTCAAAAAGGGTGTTGCCTGTGTCCTCCTCTAGGATTTTGATGGAATATTGTCTCACATTAAGATCATTCATCCATTTTGAGTTTATTTTGTGTATGGTGCAATAGAGTGGTCTAGTTTCATTCTTATGCGTGTGGATGTCCAATTCTCCCAGCACCATTTATTGAAGAGACTGTTTTTCTTCCAGTGGATAGTCTTTCCTCCTTTGTTGAATATTAGTTGACCATAAAGTTGAGGGTCCACTTCTGGGTTCTCTATTCTGTTCCATTGATCTGTGTGTCTGTTTTTGTGCCAGTACCACACTGTCTTGATGACCACAGCTTTGTAGTACAACCTGAAATCTGGCATTGTGATGCACCCAGCTATGGTTTTCTTTTTTAAAATTCCCCTGGCTATCCAGGGTCTTTTCTGATTCCACACAAATCTTAAGATGATTTGTTCCAACTCTCTGAAGGAAGCCCATGGTATTTTGTTAGGATTGCATTAAACATGTAAATTGTCCTCCAAACATTACATGTTCTCATTCATTTGGGGAATATAAATAATAGTGAAAGGGAATAGAAGGGAAGGGAGAAGAAATGGGTAGGAAATATCAGAAATGTGGGCGACCACAAACTAGCTGGAGTAACTGAACCAAACCAGGCCCAGACTTGCGTCCCTCATTCACTCAAAAGGTTCAGGAGCCTAAAGGGTGAATAGTTGGTAGACGCTTGAGGAGGGGCTTGAGCAATGGTTCTCAGGGCTTGCTGGTACATGGTCTCCCACATAACACAATAGATACAACTTATTCTGACCTGGTCATAAATGTAAATAAGGGTCTGTCTGTCCTTGCTGGTCTGTTTAACATACCTAATATTCCTTTGAAGTATGCAAATCTGGAGCAACAAGCTTATCTATTTACCAAGGTCTTCTGGCACCTGTGAGTCTGTCTTGCATGCTGAGAAAGGGGAACTTTGGAGGGTTTCACAAACCTGCTAAAAATAAACACCTTCTTGGCTTTGTTTTGCTCATGCTATAAAATGTTGTAAAACCTTGAATAAAGCTGGCACTGCTTGGACATCATCTACTGTGTCCCTCCTGTCCCCATCTCTTTACTTTTCTTTTATTTTCCTCATCCCCTTATCCTCAAGACCCTGATCGTGTTGCTGCAGCGCACGCAATACAGAAAGGGAGACAGAACATAAAGGCTCTTAACTCTGGGAAATGAACTAGGGATGGTGGAAGGGAGAAGGGCGGGGGGTGGGGGTGAATGGGTGACGGGCACTGAGGGGGGCACTTGACGGGATGAGCACTGGGTGTTATTCTGTATGTTGGCAAATGAACACCAATAAAAAATAAACAAACAAACAAACAAACAAACAAATAAATAAATTATTTAAAACAATGTAAATTGTCCTGGGTAGCATGGACATTTTCACAATATTAAATCTTCCAATCCATGAGCATGGAATATTTTTCCATCTCTTTGTGTCTTCCTCAATTTCTTTCAGAAGTGTTCTATAGTTTTTAGGGTATAGATCCTTTACCTCTTTGGTTAGGTTTATTCCTAGGTATCTTATGCTTTTGGGTGCAATTGTAAATGGGTTTGACTCCTTAATTTCTCTTTCTTCAGTCTCATTGTTAGTGTATAGAAATGCCACTGACTTCTGGGCATTGGTTCTGTATCCTGCCACACTACCAAATTGCTGTATGAGTTCTAGCAATCTTGGGGTGGAGGCTTTTAGGTTTTCTATGTAGAGTATCATGTCATCGGTGAAGAGGGAGAGTTTGACTTCTTTGCCAATTTGAATGCCTTTTATTTCTTTTTGTTGCCTGATTGCTGAGGCTAGGACTTCTAGTACTATGTTGAATAGCAGTGGTGAGAGTGGACATCCCTGTCTTGTTCCTGATTTTAGGGGAAAGGCTCCCAGTGCTTCTTGGGAGAAACTCTACTTTTTAATATAGAAGATAAGGGGATCTCTGGGTGTCTCAACAGTTTAGCACCCTCTTTGGCTCAGGGATCGGTCCTGGGATACTTGGATCGGGTCCCATGTCGGGCTCCCTGCGTGGGGCCTGCTTCTCCCTCTCCTTGTGTCTCTGCCTCTCTTTCTCTCTCTCTCTCTCTTCTCTCTCTCTCTCTCTCTCTCTATATATATATATATATATATATATATATAATGAATGAATAAAATATTTTAAAAAATAATATAGCAGATGAACCTTGAACCAAGTGATAGAGATAATTATCAAAATTTTTAACTGAAAAAACAGAACAACAATATTATAACTTTATCTTATTTAGCAGTGATGTTATATTATGCATAGTAAATTCCTTTTTACAGTTGTAAAAAATATGCAAGTCTTGTGTTATGAATCCATTTTATTGGGAAAGAGTGGTAAATCTAATGGGATGATATAGAGCCCTTAATTGGATTTGGTCACATATGTAGTCCGGATCGTCTCAACAACACTTTATTCTTTTGAGGACATGTTCTTGAAATAGCTCTTACTGTAGGAATGATGGACAGACCATACATTTGCAGAACAGGGTTGGACATAGACAGTCTCAATTGCCAGAGTCAAGTCTCAGTGACTTCCTCTAACATGCTAGCTCTGCCAGGTGCACATATGAGAGAGGCATGAGAGTGAGGACATATACCCCAGCCCCTCGCCAGTTACACATAGCCCTTCAGCAGCCTTGCAGCCCCAGCCTGGCTGGTAATCACTATTTCTGTTCTTCCTGATGTGAAGGCCTCCCACCCACAGTAATAGCTGTATGGCCTCTGCATACCTTCATAGGCACCCACTGGCAAAGACTAGTCAGTGCCCTGGGGTGTTCTTTCTGCCTTGCACAGAACTGTAAAAGAGTTTAGGCCCAGGAAAACCTGTAAACTTCTCTGCCACCAGGTATAATGCAACTACAGTTTCTGCAAGGAGGTTCGAACCTGACCTGGAGATTCAATCCCCCTTCAAAATCATACTTCCTTGTTAAACTCTCCTTGGGTCTTAGGGTATCTTGTAACATTCTCATATCTTATGGTTACTAACCTAGCATAGGTTAATAATCCTTGATGTTAAACTCCCCCTGTTTAAATCACTGTGTGGTTTCTGTCTCCTGATAGAACCCAGGTAGAAACACCAATATAAAGAATGTGAGATAGGGATGCCTGGGTGATTGAGGGGCTGAGCGTCTGCCTTCTGTTCAGGTTGTGATCCTGGAGTTCGGGGATTGAGTCCCATACTGGGCTCCCTGCATGGAGCCTGCTTCTCCCTCTGCCTGTGTCTCTGCCTCTCTCTGTGTGTCTCTCATGAATAAATAAAATCTTTTTTTTAAAAAAAGAAGGTAAGATAGAACAGCAATATAGATCCTCTGAATATTAACATATTAACAAATGAAGGTTGCAAACAAGATTAAATCAATATATTTGACAACTTAGATGAAATGGAAAAGTTATGTGGAAGATGTAAATTATAGACCTGACACAAAGTAGAAAATCTGCATACTTTTATTTCTGCTATAAAAACTGAATACCTAAGTCTTTTCACAAAGAAAATTCCAAATTTATGTTTCCTTACTTGTGAATACTATCAAAAGGACAAATAATCCAATCCTTCAAATCATGTGAGCAGAGAACACTTTCTCACTCATTTTGTGAAATCAGCATAAATCTGATACTGATACCAGGCAAAGAAATTACCAATATCTCTCATGATCATAGATGCAAATATCCATAACAATATACTAGTGAACAATGATAACTAAAAATGGTGAAGAAAATTTATTGAATGCTTCATAAAGGAAGATACATGAATAGCCAATAGGCAAATGTAAAGAAGCTCAATATCATTAGTTATGAGGAAATTCAAATTATAAATGAGTCACACGCTCACTAGAATGGCTACAATTAAAATGTAAGCTGACAACATAAATCATGACAAGGATGGAGAGCAACTGGAAGTATCATACATTGCTGACAGACATGTGAAATGGTATATAACCACTTAAGAAAATATTCTGGCAGTTTTATATAAACATAGTTATCATGTCTTAGTAATTGCTCTCCTAGTTATATATCTAAGAAAAATGAAAACGTATATTGCCAAAAAGTATACACATAAAGTTAGGACAATAGCTACTTTGGTTGAATCTTGACTGACAGAGGGTAATAGAGACTTATTTTGATTGCTGGTAATATTCTATATATTTATCTGGGTGGTGGTTATAGGGTTGTATATATTTGTAAAGATTAATTAACCAGTAAAATTTAATTGTGTACATTTCTTGTAAATTTGTTATACATCAGTAAATTATTAAAGATGAAACAATGAGGGGCACTTGAGTGGCTTAGTGGTAGGCTCAGGTTGTGATCCTGGGGTCCTGGGATCAAGTCCCACATCGGCTCCCTGCATGGAGCCTGCTTCTCCCTCTCGTGAATAAATAAATAAAATCTTTTTTTAAAAAAGAAATGGAATAGAAAATTTTCCAGAAAAAAAGAAAGAAAATTTTCCAGAAAAACAAACACTAAGTGAATTCATCATCAGTATACCTGCACTAAAAGAAAAAATAATAAAGTGCTCTTTATAACTAAGAAAAATAACGATGTGTATCCTTGAGAATGTCATGAGTACTTCATTAAGTACATAATAAGAAAGAAAATAAGGTGGAAAGTTAAATACACATTGTATAAAAACAATAATAAAAATATCTTGCAGGATTAAAATATGTGGAGAATTTTAAAAACAACAAATATTTCGGAAAAATTCACATCCTGGGATAACTGCTAAAAAAAATTGAGGTTGGGATCCCTGGGTGGCGCAGTGGTTTAGCGCCTGCCTTTGGCCCAGGGCGCGATCCTGGAGACCCGGAATCGAGTCCCACGTCGGGCTCCCGGTGCATGGAGACTGCTTCTCCCTCTGCCTGTGTCTCTGCCTCTCTCTCTCTCACTGTGTGCCTATCATAAATAAAAAAAAAATTGAGGTAGTTTTAGTAATTTCCTATATGCCAGCATAAGGAATAAAAAGAGTGACATAATAAATTCATTGGCTTCCTTAGCACTTTGGAATCTCTGAAAATTGGCAAATTAGACTCTTACATCTTTTAAATCCCTGAAGGAATTAATAGAAGTTAGAGGATTACAGCTCAGCCTTTAGTTTTGAAAAAAAATCTGAATTCCATCCAAACATCAAGTATCCTGTACTTAAAATAAAGGTGATGGATATGTTAATTATCTTGATTGTGGTGATGGTTTCACAGATATGTGCATAGTACAAATTCATCAACTTGTATACATTAAATATATGCAGTTTTTGTATATCAGTTATACTTCAATAAAACTGTTTAAAAAAGGATAAACAGAACTTGAGGAGTCTAGAGCACTTTATTTCATGAATAAATTTTCTAGAACTATTCTCTAAAAGCTCTGTATCTATATAATATAAGAATTTTTAAGATATCTATAATGTCATTCGATATTAGGTTGCCTGTGTTAGATAACACATCTAAGTACTTGACAGTGGAAAAATATTAGAAGGTATATTTTCAGTTATACGTTTAGAATGGCTTTGCTCACCTATTTATCCAGTTCTCTGATTCGGAGTAAATTCTGAAATGTCCGACACAGTCCTGGAAAGATATTCAAAGGAATTGGCATTGGGAAAGTAAAACTAGGAAGGTAGATTGTTCTGCCTTAAAGAGAGCTGATTTCTCTCTTAAGGGGTATAAGCACATGCTTTGCTACCATAAGCTTAATATTAAGCCAATTAGTTAAGAGAAAATCTTAGAAATATTGTGAATATGTGAATATTAGGAAGAAATATATACTCCCTACCCTTCATACTTCTCTCCTTGTGGAGGTACATTCCCTTATTAATAATTTTCAAAAAGTAAAAACAATTACACAATTCATACAATTGTTCAACAAACACATGCTAAAATATTTTATTCAACAGTTAAGCCATAAGATGGTAAGGCTATTCAAAAGAGAATTCAAGGGATAAACACTATACAATCAAAAGACTAATATCCTATAGTGCCATAAAACTGTAATATTTAGGATAGCTTTTCTGCTGAACAGTTAATGTGTCACTTCAAGGTGTGTGGTCTTTAAGCAAACAAGTAAATAATAAAGTCTACTTCCCGTGTATTTTCCTAATAATTTTTGGGTGAATCTGTAAAATAGTTACATTATAAAGATGGGCAGTCATTCTCCTGCTTTGTTTCTCTAAGTTTTGAAGATTTTTAAAATAATTCTTTTGTGCAATTTTCCTGGTCTCTCCCCTATCTAGCCTTCCACTGGTTGAAAAGACTTATCTGATGGATAGATTTTGAACAAGGACCTGGGTATGCTAGCTAGCCCTTTCCCCTTTTATGTTGTCTTTTCTACAGCTAGATTTCAGACAGCTTGAAGTCACCAATAAAAGATTCCCCCCTGGTTGATGGAGTAGATTTGGATCTAGCACTGTCTATCTGATATATATGACTAACTCAGGAATTTCTTTTTTTTTTTAACTCAGGAATTTCTTATTGGGATGTTCAAAGCCATGTGTTCAACAATTCTATCCATAATAAAACTGGAATTTATTTTTTAAAATATTTTATTTATTTATTTATGAGAGACACACAGAGAAAGGCAGAGACACAGCAGGGTCCCGGCAGGGAGCCCAATGTAGGACTCAATCCCAGGACCCTGAGATCATGCCCTGGGCTGAAGACGCTCAACCACTGAGCCACTCAGGCATCCCTAAAACTGGAATTTTAATATCCATATATCTAACTGACTCAGAAATCAGCAAAGAATAAGTGTGGGATTCCTTCACAATTCCAGCAGTGGTGAGGATCCCAACCACTTTTGTGAATATTATGTGGCATTACACATTGGAAGTAAAGTGTGGCAATACACTTCAAAATTCTAAAATATAACTGGCCTTTGCCTCAGAAATTCCTCCTCTGATAATTTATACTAAGGAAATAGATGACATTTATATAAAAAATTTTTTAAATATATAATTTTATAATAGTTAAAACATGGGAAGCTTTATCCAATATGGCTTGTCCATAAAAAGAGTACAATGCAGAAAAAACATTATATGTTCTCATTCATTTGGGGAATATAAATAATAGTGAAAGGGAATATAAGGGAAGGGAGAAGAAATGTGTGGGAAATATCAGAAAGGGAGACAGAACGTAAAGACTGCTAACTCTGGGAAATGAACTAGGGGTGGTAGAAGGGGAGGAGGGCGGGGGGTGGGAGTGAATGGGTGACGGGCACTGGGGGTTATTCTGTATGTTAGTAAATTGAACACCAATAAAAAATAAATTAAAAAAATAAATACAAAAAAATGCAGAAAAAAAGAAATACAAATCTATATTTTTACCATGGAAAAATATTCATAGTTATTGACTCAGAAATTGTATGTATACTATTTTCAAGTATATTTCCATTTTCCACTGCAAGTATAGACAGATAGCAATTTTGCTGTCTTTTATTAATATTTTATCTATGGGCCAAATAGTAGCCAGAAATAGCTTTTCATCAGAAAATTACTGTTTTGCCCTCAGAATGTGTCTATTAAAATTATTGCACCTTATTTTCTCCAAGGACATAATTCCCACTGCTTCCTCTATTAGATGCACTTGCCTAAATGCCAGACATGTTAGAAGAATTAGTCATGTTCAAACTTTGGTCACAGAGGACCCTTTCTTTATCAATATAGAGAGCCCCTGCACATCCAACAACAGTCTGAGATAATAAAACATCCATGTAACTTCACCGGATAAAAGTGTATCTTTGCCCAGAGAAATCAGAAATCATCTGCCAAACTCTAAAATTCACCTTACATTGCTCATCGTTTAAAATAAATGACAGGTTTTTATCAGGTTTGCTATTTAAGAATTTTTTTCCTAGGCTTGAAGTGTAATAGATCCTCAATGAGAGTTTGTTGGCAACCCAGAGAACACAATCTGTAGTAAAACACTGGCCATGTGTGTGCCCAGGAGAGAGGCATTTGTGCATATATTTGATGCCACTTACACTTCCATTTTTATCACTGGAACCATCAGGCTTACACAGTCACCTAAAGCCATGATTACTTTCCATGAGAGTAAGTATATTCTTATTTGGTAACTTCAGTTTCTTTCTTCATTCAACATTCTAGTTCTTTGGCTTCTGCAAAATATCAGACTGATCTACTTAAATATGAGAAGGCAATAAATTAACTCGGAAATCTCTGAAAAAGCAAATAGTTATTTATAATGTTAATTTGTTTTAGAAAAATTTTAAGGGATTGGATTTACTGGAAATATTTAATACACACATCGGTAGAGGTGAGTCAGCATCTGTTCACTTTTTTTTAATCCTTAGTATCTACAGCAATACAATCATATAATAGGTTCTCAATAAATATGTTTTTATTTAATTTATGAGTAGTCATAGAAACAGGAGGGACAAACAGAAGTGATCTATCTGCCCCAAAACATCGTACTTATCAATCAATATATATTTATACCAAGATGTAACTGTGCCTTCATTAGAGTGCCAAATTATTAGCAACGTTGTCCTTAGTGAGCAATGAACTAATTATAAACCCAAATATTCATTGAACTACACTAAATTAAAAATACACCTGAATTAAAGGCATTTACTGGAACATTCATGTAATATCCCAGGATCACAGAAGATAAGTGTTGATGATGAGAAAGAGAGTTTGGGAATCTAGGACAGTGCTCTGAGTTATGATGCCACAATGAAGCTCTCTTTAAGAATTTTCTCAGTTTGGTTAAAAAAGTTCAATTTCTATAATCTTGTCTAAAAGGGTACCTAGTTATCTGTTAATTATTTCCCCCCTGAGCATAGGTTAGTGGTCTTTTCTGCAGAGGTGCCTACAATGCAAGGTAATTTCCTATCTCTAGCACTCTGATGCTGTTATATGTTACTGTATTGATAGAAGTAACATGCTTCAATTCACCAGACATTAGAAAAGCACATTTCTAGGTTTCTTGTTGGGTACATATCACTAGAAATAAGTGAAACTATTCATATAACAAATTAATTAGTTTTTCCATAAGGAATCCTTTTCTTCCTTGGAATGCAGGGAAAACAAAGGACAGACTCTTTGTTTACAAAAGGAAATAGCTGCCCATAGAATTAATTACCTAATGATAGTTGAGAAAGAAACGTGAAATACCTATTGCCTCATGTCCAAAATTGCAGTCTCAATTCTGCCCTTAGTATTTCTTTACAGAATATTGAATGGGTTTTCAGAAGCACCAATATTCACAAGCTTTAGAAAGAATTCAGGAAAGGGGTGCCTGGGTGGTTCAAGTCATGCTCAGTGTTGTGAGACTGAGTCCTGCCTGGGCTTGTGTGGAGCATGGAGCCTGCTTAAGATTTTCTCCCTCTCCTTTTGCTCCTCCCCACAAGTTCATGTGCATGCTCTTGCACTCTCTCACTCTCTCTCTCTCTCAATAATGTCAACTTGTCAACACTGACGAGTTAGTCATAAGAGCTATCTTGAGAATAGTCATAGACTACAGTGGGAATGTTAGAGGAAAAGCTACTTCTATCTTAAAGGATTATAGATAGATTCCTAGTGAAATTTATACCTTAACCAACACTTGAAAGAGGGATAGGGAGGGTAGGGACTGCAAGTATAGAGATCACTTAAGACAAAAGGATCAGCATATGGAAAATTCCACAGATAATTTTAAGCATAGCCTTTTATTGGAACTACAAGTAAATAAGTGAAGCAAATGGAATCAGGAGATGTGAAACCAGAGGCCTAACTCTATAGACTGTACTCTATTACTTTGGTATACTATGTCTTTTTTTATTGAAATATAATTAACAGACTTCTATTAGTTTCAGGTGTGCAATATAATGATTTGACAATTCTGTACATTCTCAGTGCTTATCAAGGTAAGTATACTCTTAATCATCTTTATCTATTTCACCTAGGCTCCACCCACCTACCTCCTGGCAACCACCATTTTGGCCTCTCTATTTATGAGTCTGTTTTTGTTATGTTTGTCTCTTTTTTCTTTGTTTGTTCATTTGCTTCTTAAATTCCACATGAATGAAATCATATTGTATTTGTTTTTCTCTGACTTATTTCATTTAGCATTATATCCTGCAGATCCATCCATGTTGCTGTACATGGCAAGATTTCATTCTTTTTATGCCTGAGTAATATTCCATTGTATATTATGTGGTATATACATACTAGGATAGTAAGACAGTTGCCAGTGCAAGGAGAATAGAATATAACCAGGAGAATAGAACAAAAAATTGGGTAAATTGTTTGAATTAATACAGGAAATATTAGAAAGATCTCCATATGCCCACTGAGAAACTTAAATTTTATAATGAAGGCAAAAGGGAGTGAGGGAAAGGATTAAAATTACTGTTTGAGTTACAAAATTTCCATTTTCAAACTCTTAAAACAATAAATAAAAGTTTATTTTTTAATCCAACTTAATACCAGTCTGTTCTCTCTACCTAAACCCATCACCTCATTCTAGTGAATTGTTATCATATATCTGTTGACACCCTCAGCTCAGCTTCACCTTAATTCTGATACATTTGCACAGTTTTTATATTAAGAGGTAAAGAAATATCAGTATCCGTCAGAGCTGACATTATCAAAATATCCATCATCTCTTCAGGTCCTCAAATACCTATTCTGTGTTTTACTACTGTGGAATCCATCTCCTATTTCCCTTCCTGTATTACTCTTACAGTCCAGTGGTTTCCTATAAAAGCTTTAAGACACTTCTAGTGTTTCTGCAGCAAATTGCAATACAGGAAAAATTTATGAAGTATCAAACATCCCTTTTTAATTTCCAGCCACCATTAGGCATGAGGACACCATTCTTCTAATTCTATACCAGTCTTTTTTTATATATATTTTTATTTATGACAGTCACACACAGAGAGAGAGAGAGAGAGAGAGGCAGAGACATAGGCAGAGGGAGAAGCAGGCTCCATGCACCGGGAGCCTGACGTGGGATTCGATCCCAGGTCTCCAGGATCACGCCCCGGGCCAAAGGCAGGCGCCAAACCGCTGCGCCACCCAGGGATCCCTATACCAATCTTGAGAATGGGAAAACTATGTGTCTTTCTAAAGCCTTTTAGCCTATGTACAAGGAGCAAATAATTGTTCCTATTATTTTCCTCCTGAGATCTCTACAAGGAATAAAAACATCTGCACCAATTTCTTTCTTTCCTTCTGTTATCCTCGCTCTATATCACTGGAAGAGAGCAGAGGGCCCCAAACATAGAAATCTCATTCAGAACCATCAAATTCTCTAATTTATCCCTCAACTCTCTTATCCCCCGGTAAACAAATTTCATAAATTCTCTAAGGATGAGAAGACTTGTTATTACATATTACTCTGAATAAAATATTTATTGCCTGAAAATATTCCAGTAATCTAAATGCTTGATGCATTTGAAACTTAAAATCCAAAATATATTCCATCTTCTACTCTTTTACAATTCTTACCTAAAGCCAAAATTAATTAGCTTTCATGCAATTGAGACATGGATCAAGAGTTTTAAGGATACATTTAGTATGGGATGAATGTCAGCTAATAACAGTTCAGAAACAGTCTTATACAACACATAAAGAAGAACTAGTCAGATCCGGGCTTTTTAAAAAATGATTCTGATTGATTTTAAAATATTGAATGCAGAAGCAAGGACATATGCTTTTGCAATATTTTAGCTATGAGATAAAGACATCCAGGATAAAATTAATATTGTGAGTGAGAGAGTAAAAGAAACAAATTAAGGAGGTAACCAAAATGGCAGGACCTATTGATAAACTGAAAACAAGAGTGTAGAAAAAGGAACAATAAGGAATGTCCTTATATGAGACAGGATTGACAGAGAAGGATATACAATAGTGAGATGCCCATTTAAAATCTTGAATTGTGCACATCTACAGGACTCTCAGTAGGAAATAATAAGATAACAAAATAAGAATGTTCAGTGTAGCTAATAGTAATGAGTGTTCGCCATATTCCAAATGCAACTGTATATGCTTTATCTATACTATCTAGATTTATCACTATAACCCCAAGATGTAAATATTACTTTTACCTGAATTTTGCACATGATAAAAGCACAAGGTAAAGAAGTTAAGCAAATTTTTCAAAGACATTCAGAAAAGAAAAATGTGTAAATTCAAACCATCTAAGTCTGATCTAGATGCCCAAGAAATAAGCTGAATGTTGAAATCAGAACACTGTAAGATGTATTTTTCTCTGTAGATATAAATTTGGGAATTAGCCTATTTGAAGTCATCTTATTTATAAGAATCCCCTCATTTATAAGGGAGATCAAAAGAAAGGATTTTCTAGAGAAGAGATTTCAGATGGATCAACAACCATAGGGATTAGAAAAAGAAAAGCCACAAAAGAGAATGAAAGAGACAAAGCAGTAGGAAGAAGTTCAAGGAAATGTGAGACAGTGAGAATGAAGCTATAAAGAGTTTCACAAGTTAACAGTTTATAGTCTCATATGCAGCAGAATTTGAATTAAATGAAGACCGAATTGTGTTTAATGAGTGAAACAAGAGGGAGGCTAGTGGTGACCTTGGCTAGAGTAGTTTAAATGGTGCAAAAATTAGATGAGTTGATGTACAAATGGTTAATAGGACAGAGGAGACAATTATCATGTAGGTGAAAATGTGAAAGTATAATTAAGAAATAGCTAAAACTTCTTAAATCTGATATTGCTAAATGTCATTTATAATAAGATGGTCGATTATATTCAAACTGAAACAAAGCTAGCCAAAAACAAACAAACAAACAAAAACCAAGGATTTGACTCTTCAACTCTATAAACATACTCCTAATGTTCCCTTACTTCTCTGTAATAAATTTTTAATCAAACACATTGCTATGCAATACACACAAGGAACAACATGTCATTGTCAAATGTGTTTCCATTGTCAAATGGAAATTCAGTTTAGAATTTTAATATCAAGAATCTATCCTTACTGAGAACCCTTTGATGGGAAAAGGCAGAGGGGGAAGTTCTCAAGATCTGGAGAATAGGAAACGGTAGCAGCCAATTAGAGTATTTTACTATCAAAGAAATCTATAAGAAAGTACTGAGTGAGACAGTACAATCCCAGATCTCAGCTTGCAAGCTGGGGAGAAATTCTTCTTAGCACAAGGATATTCAAGGAAGCATCGAAATATATCATATAGATATTCTATTCTAAAAGTAGAAAGAAAATACAACCAAATGTAAATATTATAATATTAAATGTGTAAGTTTGAAGTAAAAGTCATATGGTGAAAACCTGAAAAAAATTGGACTGCTAACACATTTAAATGAATCTTTAAAAAACATATCCAATAAAAATGTATTTTTCCCCGACAAAAATGTCTTAAACTCCCAAGAAAATGAACTATATAAGCTGACACAGGATAACCTATGTGATAAGTGTTCGTTGCCTTTTTAATAACTAATACACATGTAAACTTTAATACTGGAATTATCTTACCAAATACCATTGTTAATTTTTCTTAGTTTTCTCTGCTAGAAACATGTCTACACATAGAAAATTTGAGGAGGGCAGAATTGTTGATTCAAAAGCAACTTATGAAGATAGGACTCTTTTTCAATGATGTTTATAAGACGATAAGTTGTAGATTTATTAGAAGCAGGAGTAGGACATAGGTGATTCAAATGTGAAGAGTCAGTTTGTGCGATACAAAAAGGTATTTATCATCATGCGTTTTATGGTAACTTCTCCATTAACCAGTTATATAGGAATAACTCAGATTTACTTGAAGTTAGAAGTTGGCCAGGACTTTGAGTTCTTCATATAGTCTCCCTTATTGTTTCAAGCAGATTGGGCAAAAGACAATAGTCAAGGATGAGAAACCAAACGGCACTAACAACTTTCATCTTGCTGGGACTCACAGAGGACCCTCAACTAAAAATTTTGCTTTTTATGTTTCTGTTTCTTTCCTACATGTTGAATGTATCTGGAAACCTAACCATCATCATCCTCACTCTGATTGATTCCCACCTTAAAACACCAATGTATCTTTTCCTCCAAAATTTCTCCTTCCTAGAAATTTCATTCACAACTGCTTGTGTCCCCAGATTTTTATATAGCATATCATCAGGGGACAAATCCATTACCTATAATGCTTGTGTCAGTCAACTGTTGTTTACAGACCTCTTTGCAGTAACAGAATTTTTTCTCTTGGCCACTATGTCCTATGATCGCTATGTGGCCATCTGCAAACCCCTGCATTACATGACCATCATGAGCAGAAGAGTCTGCAAGAACTTCATCGTCTTCTGTTGGGTAGCAGCACTGATCATCATTCTCCCACCAATTAGTCTAGGTTTGGGCCTGGAATTCTGTGATTCAAACATCATTGATCATTTTTGTTGTGATGCATCTCCTATCCTGAAGATCTCTTGCTCAGACACATGGTTGATAGAACAGATGGTTATAGTCTGTGCTGTGTTGACATTCATCATCACCCTCATGTGTGTAGTTCTTTCTTACATTTATATTATCGGGACCATTCTAAGGTTTCCCTCTGCTCAGCAAAGGAAAAAGGCCTTTTCCACTTGTTCTTCCCACATGATTGTTGTTTCCATTACTTATGGTAGCTGTATCTTCATTTATGTCAAACCTTCAGCCAAGGATGAGGTAGCTATTAATAAAGGGATTTCACTCCTTATTACTTCTATCTCACCAATGTTGAACCCCTTTATTTACACACTGAGAAACAAGCAAGTGAAGAAAGCTTTTCATGATTCAATTAAAAAAATCGCATTCCTATCAAAGATGTAAAGGAGAAATGAGTCAATGAATCTAACTGAAAGGAAGGATGGAAAGGCACAAAACCTAAAGCTTCTCCAGTCATACTGACACTCTCACTTTCTTTTTAAACAGCTTAATGTGAACCCTATTCCACTGTTTATTCTCCACTAAAATTAAACTCTGCATATATTTACTCTTAAATTCTGACAGAAATTGATATTTGCTAAATATGTTGCTTGTTATCACTGGAAACACAGGAAACCACGTGTTTGGGTTAGGGGGGTGGGGGTGTTGGCATATTTCTACACTGTTAGGTGTGACTATATAGCCTATGTTATAGTTAACAGAATGGTTGTGGAAGTGATGTGCACCATTTTTAGACCTGGTCTATAAAACATCTAATATGTGATTCACCAGCCCTCTTTTTTCCCATATACCAATCAGATTCCCAGGTTTCAATGACTTTGTAAGCTTCAGACTGGTGATGAATGACGTTGATCTTCCATCTCAGCTATAGTCTTCATCCAAAGCACAGGCAACCACAGCAAACTTTTTGTTTTAAGATTTTAAATGTATTCATGAAAGACACACACACACACACACACACACACACACACACACACACACAGAGGCAGAGACACAGGCAGAGGGAGAAGCATGCCCCATGCAGGGAGCCTGATGTGGGCCTCAATCCCGGGTCTCCAGGATCACGCCCTGGGCCGAAGGCAGGCGCTAAACCGCTGAGCCACCCAGGGATCCCCAACCACAGCAAACTTGATAAAGCTTCTTCTCTGCCCCACTCAACTCAGTTGTCACCAGATTTGACAGGTAAAATATTGCAGAACTATCCCTGCTATGTAGTAAGGGGCCTACATTCACAGTTACATCTATTTTGGCTAAATGGATGAAAGTATTATTAGAAGTATATACTGTTAAATTTAATACTATGGAAATTATATCTTGACTATTGTCATCTTCCTCCTCAGATACCCATAAATTCAAATATAGCCCAAAACAACCATATGAGGTAAATAGTACTACAAACAATGTATACAAACTTGTAAGTTATAATACTACCCACCTCCCTTTCACATCTTCTGGTCCTATAAACATCTTGAGCTAAGTGCTTAAATTACTTCCTTTCACATTCACTGTGAGGAGACAATTATTTAAATAAAATTCTAGACTTTTGTCAATCACCTTTTTTGAATAAACAGTGTTTAAATTGCCCTTTACAATTTTCACGGAGTCCATTGCATGGAGGCATTATAGAATATATTATGTCTATGTAATGTTTTGCTTTTCTTGACCTTTCATGTACATTGGTAGGAGTAATGTAACTGTATCAGAAAAATATCTTCAAAATACTCCACAAGGGGTTGTGTAAGTAGATATCAGTCCCTCAATCTCTTTCAGATTCCCTAAGCTTAACCGAGGGAGTAAATTTTAGCCCCCTATATAAAGATTTGCCATTCTAAAACACAATGGTCACTATACTTGAAACTCTTACAAGCTAGAATAAGTTGAATAAATCTGAGTGAGCATTTTAAGATGTGCATATTGAGCTAAAGTAGTTTTCTCACACATTATGATTGATATTTCACTGGTAATTCTTCAGCGACATCCTAATAATTGATCTTTTTTTGTCTTACTCTTTGAAAGTGTATTTCTCTGAAGGTCTGTCATTAATTAAGGTCCTTGGTCACAGCTTTGACCCACCACTGCTAAGGCAAGGCTGTTACCTGTCTGCACCTCACACCCTGGGACCTAAGGTGCAGCTATGACTAGACTGCACTGCTCTGTGCTCAGCCCACGGGGGAATGACTGTACCCTCCCTGGTAGTGGAAACAGTACATCCCAGGTGACCTTCCCAGTCATTTGGAGATGCAAGTCTTTTCACAACAAAGCTCATCTTAAAAGACTCCAAGAGGCAACTGCTCCCTCATATTTGTAGACATCAGCGCAAAGCCAGTAGAAAGATGGAAAGGAAAAGCAAGATGACACCATCAAGAGAGCACAATAATTTTCCAATTACTGAGACCAAAGAAATGGAAATCTATGAGTTATATGAAATAGAATTCAACGTATTTATTTTAAAGGGAATGAATAAGCTGTGAGGCTCTAAGTACAGTATGGATAATAGTTGAAATACAAATCATGTACTTGAAATTGGCTGAGAGATCTTAAACATTCTCACCACAAAATAAAAAATTATATACATGTTACGTGATGGAAGTGTTAATTAACTTGATTGTGGTAGCCATCTCACAATGTATATGTGTATTAAATCCTCGTTAAGTCATTATATACAATTTTATTTGACAATTATTCCTAACAAATCAGGAAAAAACACAGACAAATGCATACAAAAAATAATCAGTTAATAATAAAAACAGAAATACAAAGGCCCATGAAATCACCAACAGAAATTGCGTTGTCTTTTCTCTTGTTAAAAGATTCCTTTTTTCTTATTATGTGAATAGTTATATTTGTACTAAGCATTAATTATACATTTTACAGAATTAACAAATTAGAAAAATTGTCACTATCATCTTACAATTACTTAAAATGATGTTGAAATGAAAGAAAAGAAAGTTTCTCCTTTTCTCCTGTAACCTTGTTCTTATTATTGTGTACTTGGTCTACTTCTGATGTCAGTGTTATTTTTATGTGTCTCAGGACATTTCCCCCAGTTTTGTTTGTTCCACTCTATATTCCCAAAGTCTTACACAAGAGACTCATTAGTAATGTAAAGGACAGAACCACCAAGGACATTATGTGTTTATTTCACTTAAATGAAAATTGGGTCAATTTTGTCAATTTTGAAATATTTTCCTGTACTAGAAATATTAGGATGCTAATTTTTACAGAAACAGAGATCTTAATCTACTCATTTAAACTAGTATAAGCAAAAAAAAAAAAAAACTAGTATAAGCTTTGTAGTTAACGGGATAAAGAAAATGTTTCCTGGGCTCACAAGAAGGCAGGTTTCTGCTGAAAATTTTTCATCTTGTGTGGATGGTGGGCCATGAGTGAAAACTGCAATTGCTGAGCTCTCTGTGTGGATCTGTATTCCCAGAATGAGCTATCAGAGGCCACTAAACTATCTCCATGATAAGAAATTCCTGGATGATTTTTTACCCTTTGTAACTTGGGGTTCAGTAAGCATCTGAGATCATGATTATCAGAAAAGTATATTTTTGGTCATTTTTCCCCTTTTATGAACTCCAGAATAATGTTTTCTCTGAGGAAAGTGTCTAAAACAAAATAACAGATACAGTGTGTTATTTAATAATTTATGAAAGGTTTCAACAACCATTTATGAAGTGTGGCTTTTCAGTATGAGTGATAAATCTATGAGTCACTGCCAATCTGTTTTTATGTATCAATACAATGAAGATCATCTACGTGTCATAGCATTTGGAGAGACACTACTAAGCATCCTCTGCCACAATCTCACCCTCATTTTAAGCAAAAACTATACAAAAATAAATAAGTAAACAAAATCTATGCATAAAATGTGTAAATTTTATCTCCATTGAAAGATTTATTTCCTATCATTTTATCAGTGAGTGACCCTGCTCTGTAAGTCATTCACAATTTAATGTAAGCTCAATTTTTAATCTCTGTATCTTAATATCAATGTCAGTCTCATGTTCTTAAATAATGTGAAATATTAAGGACTGGGAGAAAATGGTGGTATTTTTTGAAGAAGAGATACCATCTTCAGTACATACAAGCTGAATGAGGTGCTCAGAATGAGGTGCTTATCTGTGATTGTGGTGATGGGAATTGAGTGTATATGTCTGGGCATCAGAAACAATTCCTTTCTGGGCAGCCTGGATGGCTCAGTGGTTTAGCGCCGCCTTCAGCCCAGGATGTGATCCTGGGGTCCTGGAATCGAGTCCTGCGTCAGGCTCCTGGCATGGAGCCTGCTTCTCGCTCTGCCTATGTCTCTGCCTCTCTCTTTGTGTTTGTCTCTCATGAATAAATAAATAAAATATAAAAAGAAAGAAACAATTCCTTTCTATACCACCATTGGAAATGTTGTGTTGTCCCTTTGTGTCTCTTAACCAGGTGTTGGGGAGCTGCAATTAACCTTTATACAAACCGTGTAACCTGTTCTTACTCTCATTTTGCTTTTATATATTCTTTAGGCTAAACTATGGGACTAGGTACAAAGTGGGAGCTGATACTTGCCTGTCTTAATTATTAATAAGAAAACATTTTAAAGCAACCAAGTGAAATTTCATGTAACCATCTAACTGAGGCCTCTAAAGCAAATGCTTTTTAATTCAGTAATGTTGGAAAAAGACAAAGTATGCAATGATTGAAGATAAGAAATACCTGTTAGCTGATATGTAAGTAATCAGATCAGAGAAACAACCAAATATATAATATTTGTTGATGCAAAGAATTTCAAATAACTGAATTACTTGTACATCATTTATTATGTTGTACATCAAACCAATGTAATATTGTGTGTGACCTATACTCAAATAAAAATATCTTTTAATAAATAAATAAGAGCACTTGGGAGCCTCAGTCATTAAAGTGTCTGACTCTTGATTTCAGGTCAGGTCATGATCTCAGGGTTGTGGGATTGAGCCCCACATTGGGCTCTGTTCAGTGGAGAGTCTGCTTGGGATTCTCTCTCTCTCTCCCTCTGCTTCTCCCCCCAGCTCTCTCTCTCTCTTAAATAAATAAATAAATAAATAAATAAATAAATCCTTAAAATTTTAAATAAATAAATGAATAAATAAAAAACATTTTATTGCTTTAATAAAAAGCAATGAGTTATAATCTTTTTGCTGGTAGAGGGTTTTTCCTTAATGTGCATAGCTGCTAACTGATGCATGGTGGTTGCTAATGGTTGCACAATTCCTTAAGAAAAGACAACAGTGAAGTTTGCCACATCAAGTAATTCTTTTCACAAACAATTCTGTTTTGTGTGATGCTACGTGATAGCACTTTACCCACAATATAACTTTCAAAACTAGAGTCAGTCCTCTCAAAGTCTGCCACTGCTTTATCAACTAAGTTTATGTAATATTCTAAATCCTTTGTTATCATTTCAACTATCTCCACAGCATCTTTGCCAAGAGTTGATGCCGTCTCAAGAAACCAGTTTCTTTACTCATGCATAGGAACAACTTTTCATCCATTAGTGAGATTGTAGCACCTTAGTTACATCTGCAGGCTCTACTTCTAATTCTTGTTCTCTTATTACTTCCACAACTATAGTTACTGCCTCCGTTGAAGTCTCATAGCCCTCAAAGACCTATATTAGGATCAGAATCAACTTTATCCAAACTCTTGTTCATGTTGCTATTTTGACCTCTTCCCATGAATCACAAATGTTCTTAATGGCATCTAGAATGGTGAATCCTTTCCAGATGGTTTTCAATTTGCCCAGGTCCATCAGAAGAATCATTTTATATGGCATCTCAAGCCTTATGAGATGTATTTCTTAAATAATAAGACTAGAAAGTTAAAATTACTCCATGATTCATGGGTGCAAAATGGATGTTGTGGTAGTAGGCATGAAAATAACATTAATCTTATTGTAAATCTCCATCAGAGCTCTTGAGTGACCAGATGCACTGTCAACAAGTAGTAATATTTTGAAAGGAATCTTTTTTTTTTTTTTTTTTTGGAGCACCAGGTCTCAATAGTAGGTTCAAAATATTCAGCAAACCATGTTGTAAACACTTTGTGCTGTCATCCAGGCTTTGTTGTTCCATTTTTAGAGCACAGACAGAGTAGATTCAACATAATTCTTAAGTTCCTTCAAGAACTTTTCCTTTGCAATCACACCTTGACTAAATGTTTGGTGCAAGAGGCTTAGCTTGCAGCTTATCTTGGCTTTGGACCTGCCTTTCTTGCTTGGCTTAATCATTTCTAGCCTTTGATTCATAGTGAAAGACCTGTGACTCTTCCTTGTACTTGAACACCTCAAGGCCATTGTAGGGCGGGTAACTGGCCTATTTCAATATTTTGTCTCAGAGACTAGGGAGGCTAGAGGAGAGGGAGAGAGATGGGGGAATGGCCAGTGGGTGGAGCGGTCAAAACACACACAACATTTATCAATTACATACTCCATCTTCTATGGGCATGGCTCATGGCACCCCAAAACAATCACAATAGGTAACATGAAGGGTCACAGATCTCCATAACAAATACGATAATAATTTAAACCTGGAAATATAGTGGGAATCATCAAAATGTGCCAAAAAGGCATGAAGTACGCAAATGCTGCTGGAAAAATAGTAATGTTAGACTTGCTTGAGGGGGGGTTGCCACAAACCTTCAATGTGTAAAAAAAAAAAAACCCTCAGTATCCAAGAAGCACAATAAAATAGGGCATGCCCATATTCATGATTCTTCTGTATTATTTAAACTATGAACTTTTTTTTTTTTTTTTTTTTTTTTTTTTAATTTTTATTTATTTATGATAGTCACAGAGAGAGAGAGAGAGTCAGAGACACAGGCAGAGGAAGAAGCAGGCTCCATGCACCGGGAGCCCGATGTGGGATTCGATCCCGGGTCTCCAGGATCGCGCCCTGGGCCAAAGGCAGGCGCCAAACCGCTGCGCCACCCAGGGATCCCCTAAACTATGAACTTTTAAGCGATCTTCTCTATTATATTTACTATTAAAAATATTTATAAATGTAAAATGTTAATACTAGAGTCATAGTATATATTACTGGTAGTTGGTTAAACATATATTTATACTAAATAAATAGTACTTAACAAATAGTATTTAACAATAATACATATATAGAGACCATATACTTAACAATAGTACCGGATGAAGAGAAAAAGGAAGCATGCTGAAAATGCAGCTAGGCAGAAATTTCAAGCATTGAGTCAACTGCTCTTGTTGAAAAGCACAAATGGTAAATGTATGCAGTTGAGCCTAACAAAGAGAGTACATTTTATTTACATAAAAGGCCAATACAGATGATCTTTCTAAAAGCACTTTCAGAGCACCTGGGTGGCAGTCATTAAGTGACCAACTCTTGGTTTCAGCTCAGGTCATAATCTCAGGTTATGAGATAGAGCCCTGCATCAGCTCCGTGCTCAGTACAGAGTCCACTTGAGTCCCTCTTGCACCTCCTCCCATTGTCCTCTCTCTCTAAGATAAAAATAAATAAATCTTAAAACAAAAGTACTTTCATTACAATGTTGATGCACAAAACAGACAAGAACTGGTTAAGTTTTAGAGAATGATTTAACAAATAAGAAGCAAAAACAGTGAGGTGAATGTGATAGAGGCTTTAGGGAAGGATTTGTTATTTTAAATCTGATTAAAATTTCAGTAACCTAGATAGTAAGGCAATTAGAAGCATTTCAACTTTACCAAGTCATAATGTGATGATAAGCAACAGTAGTTCTCTTATTTTCGTATGCACAGCTTAATTACTCAAGATGAATAGTTCTCAAGCTTTGATATGTTTCAGAATCACCCAGAGTGATAAAGTACCTAAACACTAAGGCTTATTAAAGCAGGATGGAGCCTGGGCCTTTGAATTTTTACCAAGTTCCTTTGAGATATATTAGTTATATTAGTGCATCAAAACATTGTGCTCCACTGAAGAATGAACAAAAGTGGGAATCAGGCTCATTTTTGATACTCAGAGATTGTTAGTGGATAGGAACAGAGTGTGAGTGTTTACAAGAGCCTTTTTTTGTATTAAAAATTTTCTTTAGACATAGCCATGCTAAGATTTATGAAGTTATATCGCAAAACACACAAAGTCTGCCAAAATGATCAATGTCTATACTTTTATTTAATAAAGAACCAGGACTTCAAGTAAACACATCAAACTGATGACATTGATTTTTAATTCAGCTTGTGAGTTTTGAAGAATTATTGGGCAAGGAAAGGATATTAGACTACCTGTGAAATCACCTGTAGGTCTCTTCTACTCCTGTGGCTAAAATTGCATTAAACTAGTGTATTCACATGAAAGATTAATTGATAAAAAAATTTGAGAAAGTGACAAGAGCTATAAAATTGAGGACGCTAGTACAGTAAAAACAACTTTGAGAAAACTTTTCTTCAATCAATCATGTAATACACCTCATTTAGAGATGAGGATGGCTGTGTATTCACATTTATCATTCAGCCACTTTTTTCATTTTTAATGTTAATTTTACAAACAGATTGGACTGAAGTCAGAAGCCTGTGATGAGAAATCATACAAGACTAACAACATTCATCCTTCTGGCACTAATTATGACCCACAACTTCTGATATTTACCTTTTTGATTGTCACCAAGAACCTTTTGTTTATTCATTTACTTTCAGGTAGAGCAAACTAAAAAAAAAGTCAAGGTTGGTATCTGTCCCTTTCCAGAGATATTGAAATACCCACTCTTTCAAAGGAGGTAAGAGTTTCTGGCATTACAGTGCCATGAGGATCATTTTTTTCTCCTTCTAAATATTAAATTATACAAGATAATGTATCCTAGGCCTTTCATGAGAAAGCCAATCCAATCTGTTGGACAGACCAACCTCAGAGTGTTTCCTACATGTTCAGAGAAGCTCTGAGAATAAATGTGAATGCATGAACAAAAATGAAAAGAAGTGCAGAAAATCTTTATCAAAGATTTCAACTAAGAAAGAAAATAAATTAAAGAAATTATGATTTTCTGACAGAGAAGTAAGTATAATACGTTTTGCAACATTTGTAATATTGCCCTTTGTGAAATTTTAGCCATATTTTTCTCTAAGAAAAAAAATTCACCTGCCTGTATTAAAATAAGATATATGAGTTATAGCTTATGTATTTATTTTATAAAGATTCCAAGAATATACATGAGATATTTCAATACTAAATAAGTGAATATATAAATAAGAATCCTAATATAAGAAATATCCAGAAATAACATCAGAAATAATATCACCACCAACCTCAAAGTGTGAAATAAAAACACCCATTGTGTGTGCGTGTGTGTGTGTGTATTTCTCCCTTCATATCTCCAAAGTCACGCTGCAAAAACATCATCCATTAGAAATCTCAGCCTCCTTTCAAATATTTATTGAAAGATAAACCGAAGTCCATTGGTTTTATGTCACTTTCAGTTAATTTATTGAATTCCATCTTATAATACTGTGTACTATAAGAAAAAATATTTTGAACACTGAGTAGTGCTCATAACATACTGAGTTGAGTAAGGTTACATAGTGATGCATACAGGGCCTGAGAGATAAGGAGAAAGGATGAGAGAGAAGTAGGTAGACTGAAGCAATCATTCTCCACTTCTAAATTTAATCTAATATATATGTTGAATATGTCCCCAGATTCCCTGGAAGCACTCTAGTTTTCAAACCATGAGCTTAAGTCAGCACTTATTTCTCAGGTTGGTGACTATCACCCAGTGGATTTAACAGTATATAATGGCTAACCACTAGATGTGGTTCTTCTTCTACCTCAGTATGAATAAAATATCCCCAAACCAATATCACCTATACTTTCAACCTCAAATTATAAAATAAAGGCAAAAGCATAACATGAATGATGTGATGATTTTAAAAATGAAGAGAAATTGTTTACAAAGAAATGCAATGTGGCTCAAAAGGGAATTGCTTTCACTCACTGATGTGAGATAATAAACATTGAAACACTGATTAAAAATTGAAAATATTCAAGCCCCTATTTTAGTAATTATTTCTTTTTTAATTTAATTTTATTTATTTTTTTCTCCCTTTTTTTCCCTTAATTGGAGTTCAACTTGCCAACATATAGCATAACACCCAGTGCTCATCTCGCCAAGTCCCCCCCCCACCGAGTGCCTGTCACCCAGTCACCCCAACCTGCCACCCACCTCCCATTCCACCACCCCTTGTTCATTTCCCAGAATTAGGTGTTTCTCATGTTTTGTCACCCTCGCTGATGTTTTCACTCATTTTCTCGCCTTTCCCTTTGGTTCCCTTTCACTATTATATTTATATTCCTCAAATGAATGAGACCATATAATGTTTGTCCTTCTCCGATTGACTTATTTCACTCAGCATAATACCCTCCAGTTCCATCCATGTCTAAACAAATGGTGGGTATTCGCCGTTTCTAATGGCTGAGTAATATTCCATTGGATACATAGACCACATCTTCTTTGTCCATTCATCTTTCGATGGACACCGAGGCTCCTTCACAGTTTGGCTATTGTGGACATTGCTGCTATAAATATCGTGGTGCAGGTGTCCCAGCGTTTCACTGCATCTGTATCTTTGGGGTAAATCCCCAGCAGTGCAATTGCTGGGTTGTAGGGAAGATGTATTTTGAACTTTTTGAAAACTCCACACAGTTTTCCAGAGTGGCTGCACCAGTTCACATTCCCACCAACAGCGCAAGAGGGTTCCCTTTCTCCACATGCTCTCCAACATTTGTTGTTTCCTGCCTTGTTAATTTTCCCCATTCTCACTGGTGTGAGGTGGGATATCATGGTGGTTTTGATCTGTGTTTCCCTGATGGCAAATGATGCGGAGCATTTTCTCATGTGCTTGTTGGCCATGTCTATGTCTTCCTCTGTGAGATTTCTGTTCATGTCTTTTGCCCATTTCATGATTGGACTGTTTGTTTCTTTGCTGTTGAGTTTCATAAGTTCCTTATAGATCTTGGATACTAGTCCTTTATATGATAGGTCATTTGCAAATCTCTTTTCCCATTCTGTAGGTTGTCTTTTAGTTTTGTTACTGTTTCTTTTGCTGGGCAGAAGCTTTTTACCTTGATGAAGTCCCAACAATTCATTTTTGCTTTTGTTTCCCTTGCCTTAATAGATGTATCTTGCAAGAAATTGCTGTGGCCAAGTTCAAATAGGGTGTTGCCTTTGTTCTCCTCTAGGATTTTGATGGAATCTTGTCTCACATGTAGATCTTTCATCCATTTTGATTTTGTCTTTGTGAATGGTGTAAGAGAATGGTCTAATTTCATTCTTCTGCATGTAGCTGTCGAATTTTCCCAGGACCATTTATTGAAGAGACTGTCTTTTTTCCAGTGGATAATCTTTCCTGCTTTGTCGAATATTAGTTGTAAGTAATTACTTCTTAATGCCTGAGAAGATTACTGCAGAGCAGCTTTTGCATAAACTCAGCATCAAAAAGCTCATGGTCTCTAGGATTAATATTGTGTTAGTGGATAACAATGAGGATGGAAAACAGTATCTATAAAAATACATTTTTTTAAAGAACTAAGGAAGGAAGAGAAGGCAGTTATAACTTTTGTCACAATTCTAAAGATCACTCTGCAAAGTGACTTAATTAATAAAAATACTCTAAGAAAAACACAAAGTTTTTTGTTCATGAGAGAGAATGCATCACATTTAGAATTGGTTAAATTCTAAATGGCTTAACATTTTAAGTATTAGGGTTCTAATGTAAGAATGTAACCAATTTGCTGTATGAAGAAAAAGCAAAACTCTTTTCATTTGAGTTTTTATGTGTGTGCATGAAGAAATTATTAAATAAACCATGATGTTCCTACTGAACTGAAATTTTTCCACTTCTATATAAGAATTAAAATGAAACACTATATAAAAATAAATAATATTTCTTAGTATGTACTCTTTTTAAAAAGATTTTATTTATTTATTCATGAGAGACCAGAGAGAGAGGCAGAGACAACCCTCTTACACTGTTGGTGGGAATGTGAACTGGTGCAGCCACTCTGGAAAACTGTGTGGAGGTTCCTCAAAGAGTTAAAAATAGACCTGCCCTACGACCCAGCAATTGCACTATTGGGGATTTACCCCAAAGATTCAGATGCAATGAAACACCAGGACACCTGCACCCCGATGTTTCTAGTAGCAATGTCCACAATAGCCAAACTGTGGAAGGAGCCTCGGTGTCCAACGAAAGATGAATGGATAAAGGAGATGTGGTCTATGTATACAATGGAATATTCCTCAGCCATTAGAAACAACAAATACCCACCATTTGCTTCAACGTGGATGGAACTGGAGGGTATTATCCTGAGTGAAGTAAGTCAATCAGAGAAGGACAAACAGTGTATGTTCTCATTCATTTGGGGAATATAAATAATAGTGAAAGGGAATATAAGGGAAGGGAGAAGAAATGTGTGGGAAATATCAGAAAGGGAGACAGAACATAAAGACTCCTAACTCTGGGAAATGAACTAGGGGTGATGGAAGGGGAGGAGGGCAGGGGGTGGGGGTGAATGGGTGATGGGCACTAAGGGGGGGCACTTGACGGGATGAGCACTGGGTGTTATTCTGTATGTTGGTAAATTGAACACCAATAAAAAATAAATTTATTATTAAAAAACATTTTAAGTATTAAAATAAGTAAAATCTTACTAGGAGACATATAAGACTACGATAATATAAAACAGTTAAAATTTTTCTTGGGCACCTGGGTGGCTCAGTGGTTGAGCGTCTGTCAGGTTGTGATCCCGGAGTTCCAGGATCAAGTCCTGCGTCAGGTTCCTGAAGCCTCCTTTTGTCTCCTTCTGTCTCTGCCTCTCTCTGTGTGTCTATCATGAATAAATAAATAAAATCTTTAAAAAAGAAATACTTTCTTACTTAATAATTTAAAGGCAGAATTTGACAAAGGAAAGGAATCCTATTTGATTACATGTGTATTAACCATTTTGACTGGCAAAAAGATACCCCTAAAAAATTCAAAAGTCAAATGTTGAAATGTTGAAATGACTTGGGTAACACTGAAAAAGGGACAATTTCCAAAGCAAACACCTCTTATAATTTAACAATATAAATGAAAAAAAATTAAATAGAATATTTAGAGAATATTAGATCTCATTTTGTGAAGAACATATGATTGTCAACTGTGCTAATTGTCTAATAATAAAAAATTCATATTGAAGTAAAAATTTACATTCTTAAGATGCATAAATTTTATTTTTTATTTTTTTGTATATTTTCTTATTGGAGTTCGATTTGCCAACATATAGTATAACACCCAATGCTCATCCCATCAAGTGCCCCCCTCAGTGCCCATCACCCAGTCACCCTATCCCCCTGCCCAACTCCCCTTCCACTACCCCTTGTTCGTTTCCCAGAGTGAGGTGTCTTTCATGTTTTGTCACCCTCACTGATATCTCCCACTCATCTCCTCTCCTTTCCCATATAATCCCTTTCACTATTTCTTATATTCCCCATTAGGGTGAAACCATATAATGTTTTTCCTTCTCTAACTGACTTACTTCACTCGGCATAATACCCTCCAGTTCTATCCATGTTGAAGCAAATGGTGGATATTTGTTATTTCTAATGGCTGAGTAATATTCCATTATATGTATAGACCACATCATCTTTATCCATTCATCTGTCGATGGACACCGAGGCTTTTTCCACAGTTTGGCTATTGCAGACATTGTTGCCATAAACATTGGGTTGCAGGTGTCCTGCCATTTCACTGCATCTGTATCTTTGGGGTAAATCCCCAGAAGTGCAATTGCTGGGTCGTAGGGTAGCTCTATTTTTAACTCTTTGAGGAACCTCCACACAGTTTTCCAGACTGGATACACCAGTTCATATTCCCACCAACAGTGCAAGAGGGTTCCCCTTTTCTCCACATCCTCTCCAACATTTGTTGTTTCCTGCCTTGTTAATTTTCCCCATTCTCACTGGTATCAGGTGGGATATCATGGTGGTTTTGATTTGTATTTCCATGATGATCAGTGATGAAGAGCAGTTTCTCATGTGCTTGTTGTCCATTTGTATGTCTTTAGTGAAATTTCTGTTCATGTCTTTTGCCCATTTCATGATTGGATTGTTTGTTTCTTTGCTGTTGAGTTTCATAAGTTCTTTATAGATCTTGGAAACTAGTCCTTTATCTGATAAGTCATTTACAAATCTCTTCTCCCATTCTGTAGGTTGCATTTTAGTTTTGTTGACTGTTTCTTTTGCTGTGCAGAAGCTTTTTATCTTGATGAAGTCCCAATAATTCATTTTTGCTTTGTTTCCCTTGCCGTAATAGATGTATCTTGCAAGAAGTTGCTGTGGCCAAGTACAAACAGGGTGTTGCCTGGGTTCTCCTTTATGATTTTGATGGATTCTTGTCTCACATGTAGATCTTTCATCAATTTTGAGTTTAACTTTGTGTCTGCTGTATGAGAATGGTCTAGTTTCAATCTTCTGCATGTAGCTGTCCAGTTTTTTCCCAGCACTATTGATTGAAGGGACTGTCCTTTTTCCAGTGGAGAGTCTTTCCTGCTTTGTCAAATATTAGTGACCATAGATTGAGGGTCCACTTCTGGATTCTCTATTCTGTTCCTTTGATCTATGTATCTGTTTTTGTGCCAGTACCACACTGTCTTGATGACCACAGCTTTGTAGTACAACCTGAAATCCGGCATTGTTATACCCCCGGCTCTGGGTTTCTTTTTCAATAACCCCTGGCTGTTTGGGCTGTTTTCTTATTCCACACAAATATTAAGATGATTTGTTCCAACTCTGAAGAAAGTCCATGGTATTTTGATTGATATTGCATTGAATCTGTAAATTGCACTGGTAGCATAGACATGTTCACAATATTAATTCTTCTAAGCCATGAGCATGGAATATTTTTCCATCTCTTTGTGTCTTCCTCAATTCCTGTCAGAAGTGTTCTGTAGTTTTTAGAGTATAGATCCTTTACCTCTTTGATTAGGTTTATTCCTAGGTATCTTGTGCTTTGGGGTCCAATTGTAAATGGGATTGACTCATTCATTTCTTTTTCTTCAGGCTCATTGATAGTGTATAGAAATGCCACTGACTTCTGGGCATCGATTTTGTATCCTGCCACACTGCCAAACTGTTGTATGATTTCTAGCATTCTTTGGCTTTTAAGATGCTAAGATTGTTCTCTCTATCCCTACACACTGAAGAGTTTTGATCAGGAATGGATGCTGTATTTTGTCAAATGCTTTCTCTGCATCTACTGGGAGCACCATATGGTTCTTGTTTTTTCTCTTGTTGATATGATCTATCACGTTGATTGCTTTACGAGTGTTGAACCAGCCTTACATCCCGGGGATAAATCCCACTTGGTCATGGTGAATAACCTTCTTAATGTACTGTTGGATCCTATTGGTTAATATCTTGGTGAAAATTTTTGCACATGTATTCATCAGGGATATTGGTTTATAATTCTCCTTCTCCTTTGGTGTAGTCTTCATCTGCTTTGGGGATTATGGTGATGCTGGCCTCATAGAACTAGTCTGGAAGTATTCCATCTCTTTCTATCTTTCTGAACAGCTTTAATAGAATAAGTATTGTTTCTTCTTTAAACGTTTGATAGAATTCCCCTGAGAAGCATTCTGTCCCTGGAGTTTTGTGTCTTGGGAAGTTTTTGATGACTGCTTTAATTTTCTCCCTGGTTATTGGCCTGTTCAGGTTTTCTATTTCTTCCTGTCCAATTTGGGTAATTTGTGGTTTTCCAGAAATGCATCCATTTCCTCTAGATTGCCTAATTTACTTGCATATAGGTGCTCAAAATACGTTTTTAACATCGCTTGTATTTCCTTGGTGTTGGTTGTGATCTCTCCTCTTTCCTTCATGATTTTATTAATTTGAGTCTTTTCTCTTTTCTTTTTAAGGCTGGATAATGGTTATCTATCTTATCAATTCCTTCAAAGAACCAACTCCTGGTTTTGTTGATCAGTTCCACAGTTCTGGTCTCTATTTCATTGAGTTCTGCTCGAATCTTTATTATCTCCCTTCTTCTGCATGGTGTAGTTTATATCTGCTGTTCATTCTCCAGTTCCTCTTCATGGGAGGTTTGCTTGTGTATTTGTGTTCTTCCAATTTTTTGAGGGAGGCTTGTATTGTGATGTATTTCCCTCTCAGGACTGCTTTTGCTGTATCCCAATGATTTTGAATGGTTCTATCCTCATTTTCATTAGTTACCATGAATCTTTTTAATTCTTCTCTAATTTCCTGGTTGACTCTTTCATCTTTTAGCAAGATGCTCTTTAACCTCCACGTGTTTGAATTTCTTCCAAATTTCTTCTTGTGATTGAGTTCAAATTTCAAAGCATTATGGTCTGATAATATGCAAGGAACAATCCTAATCTTTTGGTAGCACTTGAGACCTGATTTGTGACCCTGTATGTGGTCTATTCTGGAGAAACTTCTATTGGCACTTGAGAAGAATGTGTATTCAGTTGAATTCCGATGCAAAGCTCTGTATATATCTGTGAAATCCATCTGGTCCAGTGTATCATTTAAAGCTCTTGTTTTTTGGAGGTGTTGTCTTAGAAGATCTGTCATTTGCAGAAAGTGCCATTTTGAAGTCTTCTACTATTAGTGTATTATTATCCATATCTTTACTTTGGTTATTAATTGATTGATATACTTGGCAGCTCCCACATTAGGGACATCAATATTCATGACTGTTAGGTCTTCTTATTGGATAGACCCTTTAATTATGATATAGTGTCCCTCTTCATCTCTTACTACAGTCTTTGGGATAAACTTTAATTGATCTGATATGAGAATGGCTACCTCTGCTTTCTTTTGAGGACAATTTGAATGGTAAATGCTTTTCCCACCTTTCTTTTTTAGGCTCAGGTGTTCTTAGTTCCCAAATGAGTCTCTTGGAGACAGAAATAGATGGGTGTTGCTTTTTTATCCAGTCTGAAACCCTGCGCCTTTGTTGGGATGACTAAGCTCATTCATGTTCACAGTTACTATTGAAATATATGAATTTAGTGTCATCGTAATGCCTGTTCCGTCTCTGTTGTTGTGGATTATTTCTTTGGGCTTCCTCTTTCTTTAGAGGGTCCCCCTTAATATTTTTGCAGAGCTTGTTTGGTGGTCACATATTCTTTCAGTTTCTGCCCATCTTGGAAGCTCTTTATCTCTCCTTCTATTCTTAAACAGAGCCTTGCTGGATAAAGTGTTCTTGGCAGCATGTTCTTCTCATTTAGTACCTGAATATATCCTGCCAGCCCTTTTTGGCCTGCCAGGTCTCTGTGGAGAGGTCTGCTGTTAATCTAATACCTCTCCCCATATAAGTTAGGGCTCTCTTGTCTCTTGCTGCTTTAAGGATCTTCTCTTTATCTTTGGAATTTGCAAGTTTCACTATTAAATGTTGAGGTGCTGAATGGTTTTTATTTGTTTTGGGGGCCACTTCTCTTTCTCCTCGATCTGGATGCCTGTTTCCATCCCCAATTCCCAAATGAGGGAAGTTCTGAGCTAGGATTAGTTCAAATATGCTTTCTGGTCCTCTGTCCCTCTCAGTGTTCTCTGGAACCCCAACTAAATGTACTTTCTTCCTTCTGAGGCTGTCACTTGTTTTCCCTAGCCTTTCCTCATGGTCTCTTTTTTTCCCTCTTTTTTCCCCCAGCTTTCTTCCTTATCATCACCTTCTCTTCTATGTCACTCACTGTTTCTTCCACCTCAGTATCCCTAGCCTTTAGGACCTCCAGTTTGGATTTTATCTCATTTAATTGATTTTAATTTCGGCCTGATTAGATCTAAATTCTGTGGTAACAAAGTCTCTAGCATCCTTTATACTTTTTTCCAGAGCCACCAGTAGCTTTATAATTGTGCTTCTGAATTGGCTTTCTGACATCAAATTGAAATCCATATGCTGTAACTCTGTGGCAGAGAGTACTGTGTTTGTTTCTTCTTTTTGTGTTGAATTCTTCCTTCTAGTCATTTTGCTCTGTGCAGAGTGGCTGCATGATCCAGCTGAGTCACGAATATCAACCACTGGGAAGAATCCAGTGCAGAGTTTAAGTTCCCACTTTTCCGGGGGTGAGCTTTCCTGTCCTGGAGCCTCTCACCAGCCCTCTTAGTCGAGCTCTACGGGGGGCCCGTCCCCCACTTGATTTTTTTAAATAAATTTATTTTTTATTGGTGTTCAATTTACCAACATACAGAATAACACCCAGTGCTCATCCCATCAAGTGCCCCCCTCAGTGCCCATCACCCATTCACCCCCACCCCCCGCCCTCCTCCCCTTCCACCACCTCTAGTTCGTTCCCCAGATTTAGGAGTCTTTATGTTTTGTCTCCCTTTCTGATATTTCCCACACATTTCTTCTCCCTTCCCTTATATTCCCTTTCACTATTATTTATATTCCCCAAATGAATGAGAACATATAATGTCTGTCCTTCTCCGATTGACTTACTTCACTCAGCATAATACCCTCCAGTTCCATCCACGTTGAAGCAAATGTTTGTTTTAATTTTTTGTTTTTAAACATAAATACATTAGAGTCATGCCATTTCATCTGTGGTAATTCCCATGAAGTTTTTTGGTGTTTTTTTTTTTGAAAAGGTGGAAAAGTGTGTTTCATATATCAAATGTTTCTAATGGAAACCTTGGCCAAACCCTTCAATATGTGTATATACTTAACTAAGCATAGAGATAGATGATAATGATCATAATAGATATGTACATAGATAATAGATAAATAGATAGATAAATGGTAGATAGATATGTAAGATATATATACATGTATATGTAAGATATATGTATCTTTATAAATATATATACACACATATATACATATGTATATATATAGAAAAATACATGCATAATAAACCATATTCTGGGCCATAAAATAATTTAAATCATACTCATGGGCTATGAAGAAGTCAAAAGGGATATTTAAAATATGTTGAAATGAATGGGAATTAAAGCACAACGTGTCAAAATACGTTGGATGCAACTAAAGTCATATTTTGTGAAAATTTATAGTACTAAAATGCCTATATGAAAATAGAAGAAAAATCTCTAATGTTCTCAATTTTCCCCTAAAGTTTGAGTGAGAGGGAGGAAAGTCAATCAAATTTAAAGCAAATAGGAAAAAAATAATAAAAATCATTGTAGAAATCAATTGAAATAGAAGAAGAATACAATAGATAGAAGTTGGTTTTTAGAGAAAATCAAGAAAGAAGAGAGAAGCCACAAATTACAAATATAAGGCATGAATGAAATGATGTAACTATAGATTTTATAGATATTAAAAGAACAAAGGAATCTTATTAAAAGTGCATAACCATAAGTTAACTTGTATAAAATGGACAAATTCTTACAGCGTGCTGCACAATGGTGGCACTTAGAGTTTGATTGTTAGAGATGATTCACAGGACCCCGAGTGACTATTTTTACAGCTACAGCTTATTGCAAGAAAAGAACATACCATATGAACAGCATTAAAGGGTAAGCCTCACTGACAAATTCTATGTCACATTAGAGAATCTGAAGAGGCAAGGTGCATGTCTTATTGTCCACTTCTTATTGTCCTCCCTCTTATTGCTGGACATATTTTCTCTCTCAGGTCAGAAACCACTGCTGTGTGGAAAAAAGATCTCAATCCCAGAGAGCCCAAATAGAGTCACAGTTAGGAATTTTTATATTTCACTGAATATGTAGGGACATTTCTGCTATATAAAAAGCTCAAAAGGAGAACCGCATAGTGTTCTCACCTAGATCAAGTGCCAATGAATCAATGTCACTATTATCAATAAACAGTGCTAACAAGCTAGTACAAACTGCTCTGAAAATCCTTATGCCCATGGTGACAAACATCATTGACCAGTATATTTCATCCCTTTACCAAGTGTCAGTGCTATGCTGGAAATCTAGCAAAAAATACCACAGGCCAACTCCAGGCTTGCTAGAATTAACTTTCAAATCACAGATAAAAACAAAGTTCATACCAAAAAGAAAAAAAAGAGATCTTCATAGGTATCTATGTAACTGATTTCTGTGTGTTGATTTTGTATCCTGCCCTGTTGATGAATTCCTGTATGAGTTCTAGCAATCTTGGGGTGGAGTCTTTTGGGTTTTCCATATAAAGTATCATGTCATCTGTGAAGATCTTCTTTGCCAATTTGAATGTCTTTTATTTCTTTTTGTTGTCTGATTGCTGAGGCTAGGACTTCTAGTACTATGTTGAATAGCAGTGGTGAGAGTGGACATCCCTGTCATGTTCCTGACCTTAGGGGCAAAGCTCCCAGATTTTTCCTATTGAGAATAATATCTGCTGTGGGCTTTTGAAATCACTTCAGAGGAATGGGTACTAATTATTCTTTATATGTTTAGTACAATTCCTCTTGGAAGCTACCCAGCCCTGGACTCTTGTTTGTTGGGAGATTGTTGATGACTGCCTCAATTTCCTTGCTGGTTATGGGTATTTTCTTGTTTTCTTTCTTCCTCTTTTAGTTTTGGTAGTTTATATGTTTCCAGGAATGTATCCCTTTCTTCCAGATTGTCTCATTTGTTGACATATAGTTGCTCATAATATGTTCTTTTCTTTGTAATTCCTTGTTATTGGTTGTTACCTTTCCTCTTTCATTCATGATTTTATTAATTTGGGTCCTTTCTCTTTTCTTTTTGATAAGTTTGGCTAGGGGCACGTTCACCTCAATGTTTATAGCAACAATGTCCATAACAGCCAAACTGTGGAAAGAGCCCAGATGTCCATCAACAGATGAATGGATAAAGAAATATCCATATCTTTATGGATATCACATATCTATATCTATATCATCTATATCTATATCTATATAACTCAGCCATCAAAAAAATGAAATCTTGCTATTTTCAATGATGTAGATGGAACTAGAGGACATGCTAGGCAAAATAATTCAACAGAGAAAGACAATTATCATATAATCTCACTCATAAATGGAATTCAAGAAACAAAACAGGATCATAGGGGAGGAGAGGAAAAAATAAAACAAGACAAAATCAGAGAGGGAGACAAACCATAAGAGATTCTTATTCCTACAAAGCTGAAGGTTTTTGGAAGGGAGGGGAATGGGGGGACGGGGTAACTGGGTGATAAACATTAAAGAGGACATGTGATGTAATGAGCATTGGGTATTATATAAAACTGATGAATCACTCACCTCTACCTCTGAAACCAATAATATATGTTAATCAATTGAATTTTTTAAAAAATAAATAAAGCATTTATATAATAAGGATTTATATAATAATTCTATAATTCTATAAATATAAAATATAATTTATATAATTTATATTACATATAATATATATTTATGTAATAAGAATTTCATTCATAAATAAAGGATTCCAATCTTCAAATACCTTAGTGGATGTGAAACTTTAAAACAAATGAACTACATAATTTAAATGATACAGTTGCCCCCTGATCTGTGTCAAATGATGCTATAACATCCTCCTATCTCCAAAGACACTGTCCCCATGAAGCATTGTTACTTGTGTTTTTGCCAAAACTCATTATTCAGGAAGTTAATGACTCTTTACTGTAAGTCACCAAGGACTATTTTTTTTTTCACTTTTAACATTTTCTGCAAATTAAAAATCACATTTGGCATGGTAAAAGCATCTCTCTGCCATTATGATTTAAAATTCATCTCTTCCACCAGTAGAGAAGGTTCCTCAGCCCTTAGAATACTTTATCTTCTTTTCAATGATGGATATCATAAGAAAATATTTGGAGGCTTCTAATAGCACTAAGCCCATTATCAAATCTGCCCAAGTTGTTGGAGATAGTAAACAAAGGGAGTTCCATGTGTTCCCAGACATGTATTGAATATGAAGACATAAATACCTTTATAAAAATATCGCTTTTAACATCGTAGTCTTAATATTGCTATGGCCAAACAACCAACAGAAACTCTGATTTACTAACAGAAGAGTAAGTATAATAAATTTTGTCTCTTTGATTGTAATTCCCTTTGTAGGATATAAGTTATATTTTCTCCTAAGAAAAAAACTGAATTTCAGTGATAATTTTTATATTTTAATGTATCTAAGATATATTTATGAGATGTAATTTTTTAAGAATGAATTTCCCTGTGTAGATAAATGTTTAGAAGTTTGCATGCATAAGGTATGTAAGCAAATCTGTATCCAACTTAATGTAAGAAATATTTAGGGTAACTTTGGATAAATATTCAACCTCAAATTTGAAATAAAGTGTTTTCATATATGTAGAATTTTATAAGCATGCTCTTTTTGGCACCAAAAGAACACCATAATGACTGAAATGACAACATTTCATGACACTCCTGTGCTCATTTAACTGTGCTCATTTAAAGATTTGTTAGAAAGAATAACAAAATCAGTTAGTTACAGTTTAGTGTCAGTTTCTTTATTAACTTCTATCATAAAGTAAGTTGCAATTATTTGGGGAGAAATAGCTATATTTTGAAAATTGAATAATAGTTTGAGGGCCAAGTAAGATTTCACAGTGATGCACATTATCTCAGAGATTCAGAGAAGAGATGAAAGGAAGGTGAGTGCGTTGCAAGTATATGAATATTCCTTCTGCATCTCAATTTGATAGTTGTTGAATGAGAGACAAAATTTCCTAAGAGGATTCTAACTCCTGAATAAACTTTGATCCTGTTAGTGATTTTTCTCTATATCACAAACACTGTGAACAAGGTAAATAGTCCCAAACAATTCTGCCACAAACATTTCTGCCCCAATCAGAAGAGAACTCAGTAGGTTAAACAATAAAGTGAATTTGCTTATAAAACAAATGAAGTCTGTATGCAAGGGGAAAATGTCAGAAAACCTCAAGGCTTAAGATCTTGATTGTATACTAAAGACATTTGAGTCCCTCCAGGTGTAGCATCAATGAAGATAAAATAATTCATTGACTGGAAGATGAAGGAGGGAAGACAAGACAGCCGTCACTTGTGTAGGCAGTAAAGGTAACACAAATTCAGTACAGGTAATGCAAATATTCAGAAAAAAATAGGCTGTGTAGCAGGAGGTAGGGGGAATCAGCAGGGCATAAAGTTGTTCATAACCTAAAAACACACCAAAAACAAAAATCCTTTGGAACAAAGACCTTGAGTTTTGCTCTAGTGTCTATAAAGTGAACTCAAGTTATATTAGCACTGTTTTCTAAAAAGACCCAAAGTGTCAAGAAAAGGCATGAAATCGAGGGTTAAATTTTGTGACTTACTTTCTGAGTAGGGAAGAATTTTTTCACCCATAAAATGACACTCTCTCAGTGTCAGTCTCTCAGTAATCTACTTAGTCACATGGGAAAAATCCTAAGCACAGGATAGACATGAAATGTAAATGTATATGTAAATATGCTTCTGTTATATTATAAATATAATGAAATATAAAACTTTAATACATTATGTTTTAGAACAGTTAAAATAATCTATAATCTATAAGAAATTCTACCTGAATATCACATACACATCGGAGAGAAGTCAGAAGTCAGTGATGAGAAACGGTACAATAACAACATTCATTCTGCTGGGACTGACAGATGACCCTGAGCTGCAAGTTCTGATTTTTATCTTTCTATTTCTCACCTACACTTTGAGTATAACTGGAAACCTGACCATCATCATACTCACTTTTGTGGATCCCCACCTTAAAACACCCATGTACTTTTTCTTAAAAAATTTCTCCTTCTTGGAGATCTCATTCACATCTGCCGTTATTCCCAGATATTTGTATAGCATAGCAACAGGTGACAATGTTATTACCTATAATGCTTGTGTCATTCAAGTGTTTTTTACTGACCTCTGTGGAGTATCAGAGTTTTTTCTGCTGGCTGCCATGTCCTATGACCGCTATGTTGCCATCTGCAAACACTTGCATTATGTGATCATAATGAGTAACAGTGTCTGCAGGATTCTCAATATCTGTTGTTGGGTGGCTGCTTTATGTATAATAATCCCACCACTTAGCCTGGGTTTAAATCTAAAATTTTGTGACTCTAACATAATTGATCATTTTGGCTGTGATGCATTTCCCTTAGTGAAAATCTCATGTTCAGATACAAGGTTCATGGAATGGACAGTTATAATATGTGCCATACTGACCTTGAATATGACTCTTACCTGTGTGGTTCTGTCATATGCTTACATCATCAAGACAATTTTTAGATTCCCTTCTGTTCAACAAAGAAAAAAGGCCTATTCGACCTGTTCTTCCCACATGATTGTGGTATCCATCACCTATGGCACATGCATTTTCATCTATATGAATCCTACAGCAAAGGAAAAAGTGACCATTAATAAAGTGGTTTCACTGCTCATTTTTTCTATTTCACCTACATTGAACCCATTTATTTATACCTTGAGAAACAATCAAGTTAAGAAAGCCTTCGAGGACTCAATCAAAAGAATTGCCTTGCTCTCAACTAAGTAAAAGGAAATAGTATTTTTAAAACATCTCAGACGCAAGAATAAATGTCCTCAGACATTTTATTTTTGAAGACTATAATCTTGCTTTTTAATAGTATATACTTCAGTTACATTAATTTCTCAACACTTCCTTAACCTTGAGCCCTGCTTATACCATTCTTGATTTTTCAACCGATATTTGATACTTTTGCATATCAATTTCTTAAAAACCATTCTGAAGAGAAATTAACTTCATAATATTACTACAATAGATTATAAAAGTTACTCCTCAGGAAAATATAGGATAAAAATTTTTGTAGCTCTTCAATATACACAATAACGATATCTAAACACATGTGATAAGAGTAATTTTAGGTAAAATGTCTAAAATGGATGAATAATCATATAGTTTAAAATACACTTGAGAAAGAATAGCACTTCTAATATTGAGAAAATAGACAAAATTCACTACTATGAACACACAGAAACACTGGATAAAATGTAATAAATATTCTCTTAAATCTATAGCCGAAATCATTGCAAAGTTGTAAACAGGAGGTATCAGAAATAAAGATTCAACCAAAAGTAGAGTAATAATCTATAAAGTGACTTGTGGGTCTTGAGGTGAGCATAGACTGGAGGGTGGGAACAGGAGATTGCATTATGGATCACAAAGGCTTAGGTTTAAAGTCTCAGGATTAATGTGGTGAGAGTACTTGGAAAGACAAAATAGCTGCACATTTGGTGAAAGTTTGAATTAGAAAACCAAGCCCATTTTCACAGAAAGATTACTTTTTTTTCTTAAAAATACCATTTGCTACTTACAGAGCTGTGAGTCAAGGAGAAAACTTTCCCAATGTATTCGATAGCCTGTGCCTCCATCTAATACAAATTAAACTCTTATAGTCCAAATTCTAATAATACCTGAAATGTAAAGAGTTTTACTTATAAAGATTTGAAAAATCCACATTGATATAATTCCTTGGAAACTAAGGAATATACATCAAGTTAACTAATTGCTATCTGGAAAGGAATGAAATGCAGACATGCCATCACAAATTATTCAGAGCACTAAAAAAGCTGTAGTTAGAATTATTATCCTAAATATATGCATTAGAAAAAAATAAATATATAAACTAGCCAAAAAGTGAGGAATCTATACTAATGAATTTTTAAAAGGAGAAAACAAAACAAAAGTAAATGGAAAATGTAACTTACTATGGGTAGAAAATGAAACCGATTAAATAAGTTTTAAAAATTCACAAGCCAGGGAAGCCTGGGTGGCTCAGCGGTTGAGCGTCTGTCTTTGGCTTAGGGCGTGATCCTGGTCCAGGGATGGAGTCCCACATCAGGCTCCCTGTGAGGAGCCTGTTTCTCCCCCTGTCTATGTCTCTGCTTCTCTCTGTCTCTCAGGAATAAAGAAATAAAATCTTTTAAAAAACGCTCAAAGGCCAGTTCTTTAAAAAGTTCAACAGCATAGATAAACCCCATCCCAATGAATGTAATAAGTAAAAATCAGAACTGCTCCATATTTCATCAGAAGATCTTGGACATGCAATAACATGAGAAAAAATAATCATGATAAATATGGGAAAAATAAATAAAACAACTGCATTCCCTTGATTTTAAAATCTTATTCACATTCTGCTTTTCTGAAATGCAGATATTTCATACAATGGATGGCATCGACCATTGTTCATAGGCTGATTACTAACATTTTCTTTACACTTAGTGCTACATAGTATAATGGCATGTCTTAACAATTGACACTGCCTTAAAATTGATGAAATTTGACATATCTTTTTTTTATACTGAGGACATTCTTACATAATAGAAAACTCAAGAAACTCTAGTAGGAAATGAAAGGAATTATTAGTAAAGGAATTTTGTATCCTAGTTGAAAAAAACTGGAAAATATTTTAAAAATTAATAGACTATAATAGCAACAAGCAACAGGAACTCAATGAGCAAATGTTATTTTGGTCATAAAAGTCAAAAAAGTTTAGTTGCCAAAAGGATACATTTAACTTAAGGAGCAGTTTATATATAAAGTATAAAACCTCTTAAAAGAATATTAAAATAGAGCAAAAGAAAGCCAATACTCTTGGTTGGAAACTTTTAGTATAAGCATGCGTCTGGGTGTATATATAGAATATTTGTGTATCTTAGAAATATTTACTTATATATAATCACTGAGCATATAAAGTATTAAAGAAAAAGAAATTCTAATGAAGGTTATCTGAAGCAGAAACTAAGAAATGTGATCAGAAAGAAGAATGGGTAGAATAAGACAAAGGAAAAAATTGAAATAAAACCATGATCTCATAACCCCACTTATATACGAAAGTTTTGATATATATGTATTTGGGTAAAAATAAAGAAGAATCTTTTTCAAACAACTTTTCATCTACAAAATGGTAGAATATTAAATGTCTATTGCCAAGCCAAAAAAAATTTTTCAGGATTTTTGGTTAACCCTAGTTAAATAAAAATAAAAATTAAAAATGAAAGTCTCTTTGTGTACATGTACATGTTATACACATGATTATCTCAAGAGACATAGTAAAAGCTTTGGACAAAATCCAACACCCTTTTATGATAAAGACACTAGAATGACTAGAAATAGAAGGGAACTTCCTCAACTTGATAAAAGTATCTATTGGTAACCTATAGTTAATGAGGGAAAGATTGAATGTTTTCTGCCTAAGATCAGTAACAATAAAAGGATATCTAAAAGGATATCTGCTTTCACCACTTCTATTCAACATTGTACTAGAGGCTTTTTAAAAAAATTTTATTCTATTTATTCATGATGGACAGAGAGACACAGAGAGAGAGAGAGAGAGAGAGGCAGAGACACAGGCAGAGGGAGAAGCAGGCTCCATGCAGGGAGCCCGACATGGGACCCGATCCTGGGTCTCCAGGACCAGGCCCCCGGCCAAGGCGGCGCCAAACCACTGAGCCACCGGGGCCGCCCTAGAGGTTATTTTTTTTTTCCAGAATGATTAGATGAAGGAAGGAAGGAAGGAAGGAAGGAAGGAAGGAAGGAAGGAAGGAAGGAAAGAAGGAAAGAAAGAGACAGAGAAAGACAAAACAAGACAGGAAAGGGAGAAGGGACACGACCCTGTATATAGAAAATCCACAAACAAGTATTAGAACTAATAAACAAGGTCAGCAAGATTGCCACACACAAGATCAATAGCAAAAATCAAATGCATTTCTATACACTAGCAAAGATCGTTCAGAACATCAATTTTTCCAAAGCTACTGGAAGTTCCTTTGTACTACTACTTCTTTTTAGTGATGGAAAGTAAAAGAAAATATTTCCTGGGCTTATGACAGCACATCTATCTTGAGGAAATTTATGTAATTGATTGAAGATAAAAACTCAAGGCATTCAAGGATTCTGTAACTGTGAGCATATATTTGATCAGGCAGTGGGCAGAAGCCCTCATGCAGGTTTTCAACATTACATCAATTTTCAAATTTGTAGTTGTAAGAATAATTGTTGATAAACATCAAGAGAGGCTATGATTAATTGCTCAAAGTATAAATATGATCAATCCTGTCCTTTCAGTTATATTCTCTTTTGGTGATATTGAGTCACATTTGTTCCTGGAAAATGGATTTTCCCTAACTGTATATAGCTGGGATATATGAGTTTTAATTTGGGTATTAATGAAATGTTATTTTTGAAACATATTACTTTGGGATAGTTTATATTCATTGACGTGATCATTTTATGCATCAATAAATAGGAAGTCTTCTAAAAGTAACATAGCTTGAGGGACACGAAGAGCACAGATCAATGAAAAAACAACTTGGCTCACATTGCATTATCTCATTAGAAATCAAATTTTAGAACTTTTACATATAATATCAACAATAATCAGTCAATAAAAATTCAGATCAATTCAATACTTAACACTTGCATTGTAGTATCAGAGTTATTATGGAAGTAGAGTTGTAATAACTAGAAGAAAAATTATTCTCAGAGTCAATGGGTTACATTAATTGCCAGAGAAGCACAAGTCTGTGTACATTGGAAAGAATAGATTCAGGGATGGGGTGGACTGCAGAAATGGTCCCTCACTGTGATGAAATGATCATTTCATCATAGAAATAATCTACTGTAAATGTCAAGAGTGGACCTACATTTATGGGAGCATTCTAGCTCTCAAGCAAACATGAGCAAGTCCATGTCCCTTGCCTATGATAGTGACTGTCATTCCTGGGATTCAACTCTCAAATTTAGGCACATGATCAGAGCTGGTACTGGCTCCCTCTCAACATGGAGAAAATATTATAAAACAATATAGCAAAACATTTTGCATAGTAAATGAATTGCAGGACATATTGTAGGAAATCTACTATTTTTGGAAACCTGGATTCCATTTGAAAAACATTTGAAAAGCTAGCATAGTATTTAGTTTGCGTAAGTTCAGGGGGAAAAGTCCAGACAACATGATGCCACAGATTTAGGATTTCAAAGTCCCTGGCTTCTGTGTTTAATGCTCTAATGAGAGATGCATCAGGAAAGAAAAAAACAATATCAATGATCATACAATTATTCCTCTTGAGCATACTACTATTCCTCTGTTTGACAGATAAGGCAAAGAGAAGGCAATTATCATTTTTTCAGGTGTGAATATAAAGACTGTAATCAGAGAAGTGCTCCTTCACGATAAGACTTACTACACTAGCCAAAGGAAAAAAAATCTTCAAAAACAAAAGTCAAAATGTTAAACTCAGAATACAGCAAATTAAATAAGTAAATTCAATATCCCAGCAACTTTTAGGCATATCCCAAATAAGAATAATGTAGCTTCAGGTGGAAAATTTCACTTAAAGTTTTTGCCAGCACCCAGGTGGCTCAGGTGGTCAAATTTCCAACCCTTGATTTCAGCTCAGGTCATGATATGAGGGTCATGAGATGGAGCTACTTGTTGGGCTCCTCATTTGGCACAGAGTCTGCTTGTCCCTCTCCAACTCCTTCTCCCTCTCTCTCTCTCTCAAATGAATAAATAAATCTTTAAAAAAACATTTTTGCCAGTAAATTTTTTAGGCATTGAATATATATAGAACTGTGTTATTTACAGATGCTATTCTAGATAAAAAGCCTCAAAACAATGCAGATTTTCAGGGTGGTGCTATAATAATGAATTGATTACTCTGAATGACATCAAACCCAGATATCAGAATCTCATTAGGTTCCATTCTACAGAGAAATCTTCTACAATTTTATATCAAAAAGGGGGAATTCTTTGATAAACTCTCGTAAACACAGTTTCATTAGAACAGGTGTGGGGCACCTGAGTGATTCGGTTGGTTGAGTGTCCCACTCTTGGTTTCAGCTCAGGTCATGATCTCAAGGTCATGAAACTGAGCCCCGTGTTGGGCTCTTCTCTCAAGCAGAGATTCTCGTCTTCTTCCTCTCCCTTTGTCTCTCTCTCTCTCTCTCTCTCTCTCAAATATATTTTAAAATTAAAAAAAAATAATGGAGGCAAAAGTATGATTACAATGGGGTGAATAATGGAAGGTAAATAAAAGGATAATTATGTGAACAAGGACACTGAATTAGGGAGCATATAGTTATTATAAGCTAGGCACTTTTCTAAGTTTCAGATATATAGAATTTAATTTTTCAAATAGCATATAAAGGATACTGTTGTGTCCTTTGTACACAAGAAGAAATGAGTCAGGAGAAAGTTGTTTAGAGAGAAAAAATAAGTTCAAGAATTAGAATAATCCAGAGGAAGGCAAACCATGAGAGACTTTTAACTATAGGAAACAAACTGAGGAGTGCTGCAGGGGAGGTGTGTTAGAGGATGTGGTAACTATAACAGGTGTAAAACTAATGACGTGATAATGTAATATGCTAGAAAATTGAACTTAAATTAAAAAAAATAAAGTAATGTTAGATCTCAAAACCTTAAGTAATGGATACAGAAAGCCCATATAGTAAACCCCAAACTATTTGTGCTATACTTTCACTTTACCTATAACCAAACTACAGGGATGCCTGGGTGACTCCGTAGTTGAGCATCTGCCTTCATTCAGGGCATGTTCTTGAAGTCCCAAGATGGGGATCTAATCCTGCATTGGGCTTCCCACAGGGAGCCTGCTTCTCCCTCTGCCTATATCTCTGCTTCTCCCTATTTGTGTCCCTCATGAATAAATGAACAAAATCTTTTTAAAAAGTGACTTTTTTTTTTAGTTTCTAATGGCTGCTGCAATTTATTTGTGACTGGAATCAACAGAAATTTATTCTCTGGACAATGTTTGAGGACAAGTGCAAAATCAGTTTCACTGGGTGGAAATCAGTGTCCATTTCAACCTCAAAAAGTAACCTTGTAACCTAAAAAAGTAATCTTTTAAAAAAGTAACTTTTTAACTACAAAGTCGTTAAAAGTTTAAGATTTAGCTTTAGGGTTTATTTTCAGTTAGCAATACAATATAACTACAAGTAATTCCAATCCAATGTTCAGATAAAATATAAATTGGAAATAAAAAGTGAAAAGGACTCATACTTTGTCATTAGAATATGGTATAGATATAGTAATCTGTTTTTTTTTTTTAATATACCTTGAAGTTATCCAAACGTACTACTGTGGGAACGAATGCCCTTTTACAAGTTTTTCATTGTAAAAAGTTGTTGATTCACAACTTCAGGAGCTTCCCAGGTGAAATCTGAAAATGGTCCCATTACACAAGGGCAAGGAGAGACGAAAGAGGCAGGCCATTACAGATTGATAAACTACAGTTTTTAAGAAGAAAGGGAATATATTACATATAAGGTTTGTCATCAGTGGCTGCAAGTTGAGTAAATCTCCACACCCATCCTCCAGAATGTAAAAGTTTATGTAGAGGCTTTAACTGGGTTTGGTCACATATACTGCCTAGATGGTTTCAACAATACACTGCTCTCTCAAGGCTGTGTCCTCAAAAATGGTTCCCACCATGGGAAAAATGGGCAGAATAACATAATGGACATAAATCTAACTTTTTTTTTAGGTAACAGTTAATTGATGGTAATGCATTTTAGAGCGATTTTTTTTCACTTTAAAATTTTTTCAGCTTTATTGAGGTGTAACTGACAAGTAAAATTGTAATATATTTAAAGTATACATTGTGATGATTTGATATATGCACACAATGTGAAAAGATTTCTCCCATCTAGTTCATTAACACATCCATAGGGGTGTCTGGGTGGCTCAGTTGGTTAAGCATCTTCGTTCAGCTCAGGTCCCAATCCCAGGGTCCTGGGATAGAGCCCTGCATTTGGATCCCTCCTCAGTGGGGAGCCTGCTTCTCCCTCTCCTCCCATTCCTGCTCTCTTTTGTTATCTCTGTGACTATCTCTCTCTCTCTCTCAAATAAATCGATAAAATCTGGCTTTTTGGCTTTGGTTTGGCTCTTTGGTTTTGGTTTCAAGGCTTTTGGAAGTTTGGTTTTTTTTGTGAGAACATTTAAGTTCTACTCTCAGCAAATTTTAGTTATATAATACAGTGTTATCAACTGTAATCATCATGTAATACATTAGATCCTCAGACTTACTCACCTTATAGTACCTATGCTTTTACCAACCTCTCCCTATTTTCTTTATCCCCAAGTCCCAGCAACAACTTTCCTAC